>NW_027201195.1:0-12870 GCF_038502225.1 Cherax quadricarinatus
AAGAGGTATGATAAAGCTCATGGAGCAAGAAGAGTGACCTAGTAACGACTGGTGAAGAAGCAGGGCCAGGAGATATGACTCAACCCCTGCAACAACAATTAGGTGAGTACACACACACACACACACACACATACTCTCCCAATCTATCGACAAGTTCCTTTGACAACCAGTATCTAACACAACACACCATGTAATAAAATAATCTCAGGGAAATTAATATTTAGCCTTTCCGTGTTATTTAATACTTAACATAGTCTTAATAAATAAAAGCAGGAAAAGTGTCGATATCGTCCAAAACTGGGTATCAGTCGACTAAAATTTTAGCATCGTCCCATTACATTATAATTCTAAATCTTTCAGTGTAAATAATGAAACTTAAATATTTCTTTATTTTCCTACTCAAGTTCACTTTGATCTGGCAACACAACTTCATAACATTCAGGACAATTATTCTGATCATTTATAACTTTGTGTTGCCACTTTTCTCCTCCAAGACAATTCTGAATTTTTTTGTGTGTCTGTGTTGTTATAAACGTTGTGTTGAAGTTAGCAAGAAAAGTATACATGAATTCAAACTAGATTTTCTGAAAATTGTGCTTTTGGCTAACAACCGATGGACTCAGGATCAATCCTGGGCGACTGAAGACGATTCCTCTCATATGCAGTGTGTTTATGCTTTGTCAGTCAGCAGGAAGCGCCAAACCCACAGGCGTCACATAATGCCTGGGTAATGGAAGACACTCAGATTTGATCCAAGGGTTGGAAAAATCTAGTTCCATGGATCAAAACCTCTCCCTGGCAGCAGTAAAACACTCTGTGCAAGAATGGTATATAATACCACTCTGTCGGCGCAATATACACAGAGTTATTCTCAAACTATCTTCCCTTGTAACAGTGGAGCCACTTGTTAACAAGTGCAACAGTGGAGCCACTTGTTAGCAAGTGTAACAGTAGCATCACTTGTTAGCAAGTGTAACAGTAGAGTCACTTGTTAGCAAGTGTAACAGTAGAGTCACTTGTTAGCAAGTGTAACAGTAGAGTCACTTGTTAGCAAGTGTAACAGTAGAGTCACTTGTTAGCAAGTGTAACAGTAGCATCACTTGTTAGCAAGTGTAACAGTAGAGTCACTTGTTAGCAAGTGTAACAGTAGAGTCACTTGTTAGCAAGTGTAACAGTAGAGTCACTTGTTAGCAAGTGTAACAGTAGAGTCACTTGTTAGCAAGTGTAACAGTAGCATCACTTGTTAGCAAGTGTAACAGTAGAGTCACTTGTTAGCAAGTGTAACAGTAGAGTCACTTGTTAGCAAGTGTAACAGTAGAGTCACTTGTTAGCAAGTGTAACAGTAGAGTCACTTGTTAGCAAGTGTAACAGTAGCATCACTTGTTAGCAAGTGTAACAGTAGAGTCACTTGTTAGCAAGTGTAACAGTAGAGTCACTTGTTAGCAAGTGTAACAGTAGAGTCACTTGTTAGCAAGTGTAACAGTAGAGTCACTTGTTAGCAAGTGTAACAGTAGAGTCACTTGTCAGCAAGTGTAAGAGGAGAGTCACTTGCCAGCAAGTGTAACAGTAGAGTCACTTGCTAACAAGTGCAACAGTAAAACCACTTGCTAACAAGTGCAACAGTAGAACCACTTGCTAACAAGTGCAACAGTAGAACCACTTGCTAACAAGTGCAACAGTAGAACCACTTGCTAACAAGTGCAACAGTAGAACCACTTGCTAACAAGTGCAACAGTAGAACCACTTGCTAACAAGTGCAACAGTAGAACCACTTGCTAACAAGTGCAACAGTAGAACCACTTGCTAACAAGTGCAACAGTAGAACCACTTGCTAACAAGTGCAACAGTAGAACCACTTGCTAACAAGTGCAACAGTAGAACCACTTGCTTACAAGATTAACATTAGAACCACTTGCTAACAAGTGCAACAGTAGAACCACTTGCTAACAAGTGCAACAGTAGAACCACTTGCTAACAAGTACAACAATAGAACCACTTGCTTACAAGATTAACATTAGAACCATTTGCTAACAAGTACAACAGTAGAGCCTCTTGCTTACAAGATTAACATTAGAACCATTTTCTAACAAGTGCAACAGTAGAGCCACTTGCTAACAAGTGCAACAGTAGAACCACTTGCTAACAAGTGCAACAGTAGAACCACTTGCTAACAAGTGCAACAGTAGAACCACTTGCTAACAAGTGCAACAGTAGAACCACTTGCTAACAAGTGCAACAGTAGAACCACTTGCTAACAAGTGCAACAGTAGAACCACTTGCTAACAAGTGCAACAGTAGAACCACTTGCTAGCAAGTGCAACATTAGAGCCACTTGCTAACCAGTGCAACAGTAGAGCCACTTGCTAACAAATGCAACAGAGCCACTTGCTAACGAACGCAACAGTGGAACCACTTGCTAACAAGTGCAACAGTAGAACCACTTGCTAACAAGTGCAACAGTAGAACCACTTGCTAACAAGTGCAACAGTAGAACCACTTGCTAACAAATGCAACAGAGCCACTTGCTGACAAATGCAGCAGTAGAGCCACTTGCTGACAAATGCAACAGAGCCACTTGCTAACAAATGCAACAGTAGAACCACTTGCTAACAAGTGCAACAGTAGAACCACTTGCTAACAAGTGCAACAGTAGAGCCACTTGCTAACAAGTGCAACAGTAGAGCCACTTGCTAACAAATGCAACAGAGCCACTTGCTGACAAATGCAACGTTAGAACCACTTGCTAACAAATGCAACATTAGAACCACTTGCTAACAAGTGCAACAGTAGAGCCACTTGCTAACAAGTACAACATTAGAGCCACTTGCTAACAAGTGCAACATTAGAACCACTTGCTAACAAGTGCAACATTAGAGCCACTTGCTAACAAGTAAATTATCAGAGGTGACTGCAACTTTAGCGAGTGGATAGTCCGTGAAGGATTCCACACAAAAGTTTAATACACACAGAGTACATTTTGAAGTAATTCAATAATCATAGAGTTAAATTAAGGCCATTTAAAAATGGCGTCTGTAGCGTTAATAGGTGAATACAGACTGGTGCCCAGACTGGTGCCCAGACTGGTGCCCAGAGCCACAAACTTGCAGGAGAGGTGAGGAATTGAGACACTTGTGCAAGATACGGGAATCTTTATTGAAGAAACGTTTCGCCACACAGTGGCTTCATCAGTCTTATACGAAGCCTGGAGTCGATGTGTTCAGTCCATCGACTCCAGGCTGAGGGATTGGTTACCTCAAACTCCTCCTCTCCTTATACCTTCCTGGTTTGTATTGGACTGATGAAGCCACTGTGTGGCGAAACGTTTATTCAATAAAGATTCCCGTATCTTGCATAACTCTCTCAATTCTTCAACTTGTCGGTTTTCAAAACCATTCGTCACATCTTGCAGGAGAGTTAACAATAACAATGCCTTGCTTCAAAAATATTTCATGAGTGTAGCTTTTGTTTATTGCGACACAAATACAATTTTGACTGTTTTACACTTTTCTTTTTAATTTTACCTCGTTTCACCACATCCCAAAGGTTTACAAGAAATTCTGACTGTCATCTACTTGTCGCAGCAGAAATAGTGATTGGTCAGACCAGTTTTTACAATCTTTAGGTGTCCCGTTTTGCTAATCCTGTGCCCACTGTAGCCTCAGTTTCCTATTTTTAGCTGATAGAAGTGAACCCGGTGTGGTCAGGTGCTGTAGCCCATCCACTTCAAGATTAGAGGTGTAGTGCATTCAGAGATGCTCTCATGCATACCACTGTTGAAACGTGTCACCTTCCTGTCAGCTTGAACCAGTCTGGCCATTCTCCTCTGACATTATTCATTAATAAAACATTTTCGCCCACAGAAATGCCGCTCACTGAATGTTTTCTGTTTTCACTCCATTCTATGTAAACTCTAGAGACTGTTGTGTGTGAAAATTCCACGAAATTAACGGTGTCTGAGATACTGAAACCGCCCCGTCTAGCACCAACAATTATTCCACGGTCACTGTCACTCTGATCACATTTGTTCCTCATTCTGATGTTCAATCTCAACAACAATTGACCCTCTTGACCAATCACGTGGCAGCACTCGCAGTGATTGGTTACCTGAAGGAGTCTACCTGGAGAGTGTTTCAGGGGTCAGCCTCCTGCAGCCTTGTACTTGATGCCTACGGGTGTAACAGGGCCTGAGCAACCAGGCTGTTACTGGTGGCCAAACGAACCAGAACTTTTAGTCAAGTGACTCCAAGCGTTCCCATTGGATAAGGAATTTTTATAGAACTTACATATTCAGTAAAGGTTCTCTGTACATTTTGAAGATCTATTTCACCTGCCTTGAAGGGAGTTGTTAGTGTACAGAAATCTTACAATTTTAAGAGAAGTGATTTAAAAATAATCATCATTAACTAGGCATCCCTTTTTTTGGTGGTTCTCATTATCCATCCTATCATTTTCCTCTCACATGTGATAGTGACACTGTTGTGATACTTAAAAGTGAGATCCTCTGACATTAACACAACCAAGTCTTTCACACTCGGTCCCATCCTGTTCCTCATCCTTATATCTGACGTAGAAATGTAAGCAATAGCACCGTGTCTTCCTTTGTGGATGACACCCGAGCCTGTATGATAACTGCATTGATAACTGGGACCTGTTCTTTGGCAAACGTGATATGTATGCAAGGGATGGAATCAATAATTGCCGAAGCACTTCGTAGCCATCTTGACAGGCACAGATTGATTAATGAATCTCAACACGGTTTTACAAATGGGCGTTCCTGTCTTACGAATTTACTAACTTTTTTCACTAAGGTGTTTGAGGAGGTAGATCATGGTAATGAATATGATAATGTGTATATGGACTTCAGTAAGGCTTTCAATAGAGTTCCACACCAGAGGCTATTGAGGAAACTTAAGGCACACGGAATAGGAGGAGAAATTTTTTCCAGGGTAGAGGCATGACTGAAAAATAGGCAGCAGAGAGTTTGCATAAATGGGCAGAAATCAGAATGGGGGCACGTCACAAGCGGTGTTCCTCAGGGGTCAGTGTCGGGCCCCTTGTTGTTCACAATTTACATAAACGACATAGATGAGGGAATAAATAGCGACATAAGCAGATTTGCTGATGGCACCAAAATAGGCCGTCCAATTCATTCTAATGAGGACACTAGAGCACTCCAGGATGATTTGAATAGACTGATGCAATGGTCGGAGAAGTGGAAGATGCAGTTTAATATTGACAAATGCAAAGTTATAAATGTTGGACAGGTAAATAACCATGCCACATATAAACTAAATAATGTAGATCTTAATACTACTGATTGCGAAAAGGATTTAGGAGTTCTGGTTAGCAGTAACCTAAAACCAAGACAACAGTGCATTAGTGTTCGCAATAAAGCTAACAGAATTCTTTGCTTCATATCTAGAAGTATAAATAATAGAAGTCCTCAGGTTGTTCTTCAACTCTATATATCCTTGGTTAGGCCTCATTTAGACTATGCTGCTCAGTTCTGGTCACAGTATTACAGAATGGATATAAATGCTCTGGAAAACGTACAGAGGAGGATGGCAAAGATGATCCCATGTATCAGAAATCTTCCCTATGAGAATAGACTAAGGGCCCTGAATCTGCACTCTCTCAAAAGGCGTAGAATTAAGGGGGATATGACTGAGGTGTATAAATGGAAAATAGGAATTAATAAAGGGGATATAAATAGCGTGCTGAAAATTTCCAGCCAAGACAAGACTCGCAATTCAGATTCAGGAAGGATATAGGAAAGCACTGGTTTGGTAATAGAGTTGTGGATGAGTGGAACAAACTCCCGAGTAGTTATTGAAGCTAAAACGTTGTGTAGTTTTAAAAATAGGTTATATGAATACATGAGTGGGTGTGTGTGGGTGTGAGTTGGACCTGACTAGCTTGTGCTGCTGGGTCTGGTGCCGTGCTCCTTCCTTGAATAAGAACATAAGAACATAAGAACGAAGGAACACTGCAGAAGGCCTACTGGCCCATGCGAGGCAGGTCCAAGTCTCCTACCGGCTTAAGCCAATGCACCCAACCTAGTCAGGTCAGGTCACATTGACTTAAGGGAGGAACACGGCAACCGACCTGGTAGCACAAGCTATCAGGTCTAACTCACACCCACCCACATCTACTCATGTATTTATCCAACCTATTTTTAAAGCTACACAACGTTCTGGCCTCTATAACGGTACTTGGGAGTTTGTTCCACTCATCCACAACTCTATTACCAAACCAGTACTTTCCTATATCCTTCCTGAATCTGAATTTTTCCAACTTAAAACCATTGCTGCGAGTCCTGTCTAGGCTAGATATTTTCAGCACACTATTTACATCCCCTTTATTTATTCCTGTCTTCCATTTATACACCTCAATCATATCCCCCCTAATTCTACGTCTTTCTAGAGAGTGCAGTTTCAGGGCCCTTAGTCTATCCTCATAGGGAAGGTTTCTGATACATGGGATCAACTTTGTCATCCTCCTTTGTACATTTTCCAGAGAATTTATATCCATTCTGTAATACGGTGACCAAAACTGTGCAGCATAATCTAAATGAGGCCTAACCAAGGATGTATAGAGTTGAAGAACAACCTGAGGACTCCTATTATTTATGCTTCTTGATATGAAGCCAAGGATTCTATTAGCTTTATTGCGAACACTTATGCACTGTTGTCTTGGTTTCAGATTACTGCTAACCAGAACTCCTAAATCTTTTTCGCAATCCGTAATATTAAGATCTACATTATTTAGTTTATATGTGGCATGGTTATTGTCCTGTCCAACATTTAGAACTTTGCATTTGTCTATATTAAACTGCATCTGCCACTTCTCCGACCACTGCATCAGTCTATTCAAATCTTCCTGGAGTGCTCGAATGTCCTCGTCAGAATGAATTCGACGGCCTATTTTGGTGTCATCGGCAAACTTGCCGATGTCGCTCTTTATGCCCTCATCTATGTCGTTTATGTAGATTGTGAACAGCAGGGGGCCCAACACTGACCCCTGTGGAACACCGCTCGTGACGCTTCCCCACTCTGATTTCTCCCCATTTATGCAAACTCTCTGCTGCCTATTTGTCAACCATGCCTCTATCCAGGAAAAAATTTCTCCTCCTATTCCATGTGCTTTAATTTTCCTCAATAGTCTCTGATGTGGGACCCTGTCAAAAGCCTTACTGAAGTCCATATACACAATATCATATTCATTACCATGATCTACCTCCTCAAATACCTTAGTGAAAAAAGTTAATAAATTCGTAAGGCAGGAACGCCCCTTTGTAAAACCATGCTGAGATTCGTTGATTAATTTATGCTTTTCAAGGTGGCTACGAACTGCCTCGGCAATTATTGATTCCATAAATTTTCCCACTATGGAGGTTAGGCTTATTGGTCTATAGTTCGAAGCTAAGGACCTGTCACCTGTTTTGAAAATAGGTATCACATTTGCCATTTTCCACTTATCTGGCACCATGCCAGTTTGTAGTGATATGTTGAAAAGATTAGCCAAAGGTGTGCTAAGCTCCTCTTTACATTCCTTTAGAACCCTTGCATACAGTTCATCAGGGCCTGGGGATTTGTTAGGTTTTAATTTATCTATTTGCCTAAGGACCATGTCACTTGTGACCCTAATAGTGCACAGTTTATTATCGTCCTGTTCTACATAATTTATCATTACTGGAATATCACTGGTATCCTCCTGTGTAAAAACTGAGAGGAAGTATGTGTTAAAAATTCTACACATTTCCTTATCACTGTCAGTGAGCTGACCCGAGGAACTTTTGAGTGGGCCTATCTTGTCCCTGATCTTACTTCTGTATACCTGAAAGAATCCTTTTGGGTTAGTCTTCGATTCTCTTGCAACTTTAACCTCATAATCTCTTTTTGCTTTTCTAATTCCCTTTTTTATTTCTCTCTTTAACTGAATATATCGATTTCTTAATTGCCCCTCTCCTCTTTTGATTTGCCTATATATGCCTCTCTTTTGACCAATCAGATATTTTAATCTATTGTTCATCCATTTAGGATCATTTTTGTTTGATCTGATTTCCCTATTTGGAACATAATTTGACTGAGCAGCTAGAACTATGCCCTGGAAAGCATCATATCGGCAACCATCACCACCTACCTGACCCTTAGTCAGGTCATTCCAGTTCAGCCCACCTAAGTGGGTGGGTCACTGGGCTAATCCGAGGGGTGGGTCATTGGGCTAATCGGGGGGAGGGGACATGGACCTGCTCCGCATGGGTCAGTAGGCCTGTTGCAGTGTTCCTTCTTTCTTATGTTCTTATGTTCTTAAGAAATTAAAACTATAACACAGTATAAAACAAATTCCAACCGAAGAATAGAGCGAAAAAGTAATGAGAAGGACCTGGGAGCGATAATGTCAAAAAATCTTATTTTGAAAAACCACAACGACGCATCTATCAAATGTACTGGGAAAATACTCGGATGAATATTAAGAACCTTCAAAACTATGGATGCCAAGCCAATGATTCCTTTGAAATCGCTTGATCTCTCTAGACTTGAATATTGCTGTACACTAATGCGCCTTTAAGGCAGGTGAAATTGCTGACCTGGAGAATGTGCAAAGAACTTTCACGGCACATATCAGTACGATAAAACACCTAAATTACTGAGAACGTTTGAAGTTCTTGACTTGTTTTCCCTGGAACGAAGGCGAGAAAGATGCATGATAATATAGACTTGGAAAATCCTAGAGGGATTAGTACCAAATTTGCACCTGAAAATCACTCCCTTTGAAAGCAAAAGTCTCTGCAGAAGATGCGACATTCCCCCAATGAAAAGCAGTGGCGCCACAAGTACACTGATAAGTACACAATAAGTGTCAGGGGCCAAAGACTGTTCAACTGCCTCCCAGCATACATAATGGGGATTACCAATAGACCCCCTGGCTGTCTTCAAGAAGGTACTGGACAGGCACCAAAAGTAAGTACCTGACCAACCGGGCTGTGGTTCGTACGTCAGTTTACGTGGGGCCAGCAGTACAGCCTGGATTATCAGGCCCTGATCCACCGCGAGGCCTGGTCACAGGCCGAGTCGTGGGGGCGATGACCCCCGAAACTCTCTCCAGGCATACTCAAGGTATATTACTTCTCCGCTCTGTTGTGTGATTAGAGTTTGTAGTATAGTCAATTTAGCAATCGTTTCTACCAGTTATCCATAACAGAGTAGTTGGAATTTGTCTTCATTAAGCATTACATTGTTTTCCGTTCCCCTCTAAAAACTTGGTTAATTTCTGTTTGGAGATTTACCGTGTCAACTTCTCAACATCTGATTTGAGGATAAGGAACATGATGGGGGGCGAGTTCCGTGTCTTCTGGAACACAGCTTTTCACTGTGACAGCTTCCGATTTGACTGTTTTCCACTACTCTTTGTGTTTGATTAGAAAGTGAAGATCCATTGACCCACTTGTTGTATACACTTGTTGTAGTAAACACAGATTTTGCATAAGCAAAATCTGTGTTTACTAAATCTGCATTCTGTTTCTTCTAGTGCATCTAAGACCATATCATAGTGGTCCAGTAGCTGGGAGAGGCAGGATCGACCTGCTCTAAACCCTTGATCTCCTGTATTTTGAAGTTGTTGGGAATCCAAGCGGTTTTTTCAATCATGCTTCTTAGAACTCTTTCAAAGATTTTTAAGATGTAGGACTTGAGAGTTATTACTCAATAGTTCTTAGTTATTGCTTTGCTGCCATCTTTGTTTTTAGAGACTGGTATTACTCCAGTGTCTATGGGCCTTCTCCGTAGCATACCTAAGGCACGCAAGAAGAGGTTTCCTGCAGTTCTTAATGAAGACGGAGTTCGACGAGTCTGGTCCTGGGGCTGAGTACGTGGACATGTTGTCAAAGGCTTTTTGAAAGTCCAGTGGAATTAGTGTTATGTCAGATATTTGACACACATTGACAGTGTTATGAGG
This sequence comes from Cherax quadricarinatus, assembly GCF_038502225.1. Classification (NCBI taxonomy): domain Eukaryota; kingdom Metazoa; phylum Arthropoda; class Malacostraca; order Decapoda; family Parastacidae; genus Cherax; species Cherax quadricarinatus. The sequence goes on from NW_027201195.1 coordinate 9,958, forward strand.
CTCATGAAAAGATCACTTGGATTGTCGATCTTTAGACTTATTATGGTTCGCTAAACACAAGAGTAGTATTGAGACTTCAGTATCTCACTCATTTCCTTGTAATTTGTGTGAATTCCATCTTCTCTGAGTAAGGGCCCATTATTAAATGTGATTTTGGACCATGAGAATAAATATTTTGAATTTCTTTTGTTATCAGTAATTTTTTTTTGCTGCTCCTGTTTCTCCTGGATCCTATAAGACTCTCTTTTTTAACTTAAGTTCAATATTTTCCGCTTCCCTGGTCAGTGTTTTCTTCCGTGTTTCAGATAATCTAACTCCCTTGAGGAGCTCAGTGATTCTTTGCCTTCTGAAGGGGAAGCGCATCTCTCAGTCTCCAGTTTACCTCTTCTCTTCTTGTTTCTTAGGGGAATTTACCTTGAACATACTTCAGCTGTCACGAAATTTGATCTTTTATTGGCAATTAAATATTACTAAATGGGAGCCATTATTTAAAAAATAAAATAACATTCTGACATCTCATTCTTCCTCTCGTAATGAGGCGGCAACCTATTTATAATTCCTCATAGCAGCAATATCTTACATCAGAAAAAAAAAGAAAGTCAGATGGTAAGTTAATATAGCGTAGTTTAGCATATGACCACAGAGTGGTAAATATTTGGAATATCCTGGGTAGAAATAACTAAGATTAAGGCAACAGGGTGAGAAGACAAGCAAGGGAGCAACATTTAAGGAGCAACACTTTCTTTAAGACCATCACTCGATCAGAAGTGAGCTTAGTCATGTCGCTGACTCGATCATAAGACATGATAAACCTAAGTGTTGTGTTTCCTTGAATCAGCCTGCCAGCTTGTTGTTCCATTAAACCAGTAACATAGTGCATAGCTCGTTGTTCCAGTCAACAGTAATGCAGTTTACAGCTTATACTTCCATTAATACACTTCACAGCTTGTTAAAGTAACACACTACACAGCTAGTTGTTCCAGTAATACACTTCACAGTTAGTTGTTCCAGTAATATACTTCACAGTTAGTTGTTCCAGTAATATACTTCACAGTTGTTCCAGTAATACACTTCACAGTTAGTTGTTCCAGTAATACACTTCACAGCTAGTTGTTCCAGTAATATACTTCACAGTTGTTCCAGTAATATACTTCACAGTTGTTCCAGTAATACACTTCACAGCTAGTTGTTCCAATAATACACTTCACAGCTAGTTGTTCCAATAATACACTTCACAGCTACTTGTTCCAATAATACACTTCACAGCTACTTGTTCCAATAATACACTTCACAGCTAGTTGCTCCAATAATACACTTCACAGCTAGTTGCTCCAATAATACACTTCACAGCTACTTGTTCCAATAATACACTTCACAGCTACTTGTTCCAATAATACACTTCACAGCTACTTGTTCCAATAATACACTTCACAGCTAGTTGTTCCAATAATACACTTCACAGCTACTTGTTCCAATAATACACTTCACAGCTACTTGTTCCAATAATACACTTCACAGCTACTTGTTCCAATAATACACTTCACAGCTAGTTGTTCCAATAATACACTTCACAGCTAGTTGTTCCAATAATACACTTCACAGCTAGTTGTTCCAATAATACACTTCACAGCTACTTGTTCCAATAATACACTTCACAGCTAGTTGTTCCAATAATACACTTCACAGCTACTTGTTCCAATACACTTCACAGCTACTTGTTCCAATAATACACTTCACAGCTACTTGTTCCAATAATACACTTCACAGCTAATTGCTCCAATAATACACTTCACAGCTACTTGTTCCAATAATACACTTCACAGCTACTTGTTCCAATAATACACTTCACAGCTAGTTGTTCCAATAATACACTTCACAGCTACTTGTTCCAATAATACACTTCACAGCTACTTGTTCCAATAATACACTTCACAGCTACTTGTTCCAATAATACACTTCACAGCTACTTGTTCCAATAATACACTTCACAGCTACTTGTTCCAATAATACACTTCACAGCTACTTGTTCCAGTAATACACTTCAGAGTTAGTTGTTCCAGTAATACACATCACAGCTACTTGTTCCAATAATACACTTCACAGCTACTTGTTCCAGTAATACACATCACAGCTACTTGTTCCAATAATACACTTCACAGCTACTTGTTCCAATAATACACTTCACAGCTACTTGTTCCAGTAATACACTTCACAGTTAGTTGTTCCAGTCACTTGTTATGCAGTTTATATGTCAATATAAACAATTATATATAACTGCTACAGACTAATTATTTACTTCGTTTTTTAATGTCTCGTGAAACTCAAAATTTTCTCTATAATTATTTTTTCCCGGGAATTTAATTTTTTAAAAGTCTTCCTCGTTCTTTTTGATAATTTTCCTTATTCTTTTCATAGTTTTTTCTCAACTTTCACGAATTAGAAAATTTTGTGACTGAAATATCTCACGTCCGTAATCAACATCAGGCGAGTCGTCTTGTAATGAGCGGCGGTCAAGTGCTACACAGAGTCGTCTTGTAATGAGCGGCGGTCAAGCGCTACACAGAGTCGTCTTGTAATGAGCGGCGGTCAAGCGCTACAGAGAGTCGTCTTGTAATGAGCGGCGGTCAAGCGCTACACAGAGTCGTCTTGTAAAGAGCGGCGGTCAAGCGCTACACAGAGTCGTCTTGTAATGAGCGGCGGTCAAACGCTACACAGAGTCGTCTTGTAATGAGCGGCGGTCAAGCGCTACAGAGAGTCGTCTTGTAATGAGCGGCGGTCAAGCGCTACACAGAGTCGTCTTGTAAAGAGCGGCGGTCAAGCGCTACACAGAGTCGTCTTGTAATGAGCGGCGGTCAAACGCTACACAGAGTCGTCTTGTAATGAGCGGCGGTCAAGCGCTACACAGACATCGAC
>NW_027201196.1:0-12858 GCF_038502225.1 Cherax quadricarinatus
GAACTGTTGGGTACATCGCAATGTTGCACTGGTGGTCCAGGAGAACCCTGTTAGTGCTGTTCAACAATGTTACTAGTGGTCAGGAGGGAACTGTTGATGGCTGTCAACAATGTACTGGTGGTCAGGAGAACTGTTAGAGCTGTGAATAATTGTTACTGAGGGTGGTCAGGAGGGCTGTTAAGTGCTGTTCACCAATGTAATTACAGTCCAGGAGAGAACTATTGTTTACTCTCAACAATGTTACTGTGGTAGGTCAGGAGAACTGTGAGTGCTTGTCAACAGTATTGCTGGTGGTCAGGAGGAGGCCTTGTTAAGTGTTATCTCAACAATGTTACTGGAGGTCAGGGAACCTGTTAGTCTTGGTCAACAATGTTGCACAATTGGTCAGGAGAACTATTAGTGTTATCAACAAATATTACAATTAGTGGTCAGGAGAACTGTTAGGGTGTTCCTTCAACAAGTGTTACTGGTAGTTCCAGGAGAGACTGTGGAGTGTTGTGTGGTCAGGGAACCTGTTAGTGTTGTCACCAATGTTACTGGTGGTCAGGGAACCTGTTAGTGTTGTCACCAATGTTACTGGTGGTCAGGGAACCTGTTAGTGCTGTCACCAATGTTACTGGTGGTCAGGAGAACTGTTAGTGCTGTCAACAATGTTACTTGTGGTCAGGGAACCTGTTAGTGTTGTCACCAATGTTACTGGTGGTCAGGAGAACTGTTAGTGCTGTCAACAATGTTACTTGTGGTCAGGGAACCTGTTAGTGTTGTCACCAATGTTACTGGTGGTCAGGAGAACTGTTAGTGCTGTCAACAATGTTACTGGTGGTCAGGAGAACTGTTAGTGTTGTCAACAATGTTACTGGTGGTCAGGAGAACTGTTAGTGCTGTCAACAATGTTACTGGTGGTCAGGAGAACTGTTAGTGCTGTCAACAATGTTACTGGTGGTCAGGAGAACTGTTAGTGCTGTCAACAATGTTACTGGTGGTCAGGAGAACTGTTAGTGCTGTCAACAATGTTACTGGTGGTCAGGAGAACTGTTAGTGCTGTCAACAATGTTACTGGTGGTCAGGAGAACTGTTAGTGCTGTCAACAATGTCACTGGTGGTCAGGAGAACTGTTAGTGCTGTCAACAATGTTACTGGTGGTCAGGAGAACTGTTAGTGCTGTCAACAATGTTACTGGTGGTCAGGAGAACTGTTAGTGCTGTCAACAATGTTACTGGTGGTCAGGAGAACTGTTAGTGCTGTCAACAATGTTACTGGTGGTCAGGAGAACTGTTAGTGCTGTCAACAATGTTACTGGATGTCAGGAGAACTGTTAGTGCTGTCAACAATGTTACTGGTGGTCAGGAGAACTGTTAGTGCTGTCAACAATGTTACTGGTGGTCAGGAGAACTGTTAGTGCTGTCAACAATGTTACTGGTGGTCAGGAGAACTGTTAGTGCTGTCAACAATGTTACTGGTGGTCAGGAGAACTGTTAGTGCTGTCAACAATGTTACTGGTGGTCAGGAGAACTGTTAGTGCTGTCACCAATATTACTGGTGGTCAGGAGAACTGTTAGTGCTGTCAACAATGTTACTGGTGGTCAGGAGAACTGTTAGTGCTGTCAATGTTACTGGTGGTCAGGAGAACTGTTAGTGTTGTCAACAATGTTACTGGTGGTCAGGAGAACTGTTAGTGCTGTCAACAATGTTACTGGTGCTCAGGAGAACTGTTAGTGCTGTCAACAATGTTACTGGTGGTCAGGAGAACTGTTAGTGCTGTCAACAATGTTACTGGTGGTCAGGAGAACTGTTAGTGCTGTCAACAATGTTACTGGTGGTCAGGAGAACTGTTAGTGCTGTCAACAATGTTACTGGTGGTCAGGAGAACTGTTAGTGCTGTCAACAATGTTACTGGTGGTCAGGAGAACTGTTAGTGCTGTCAACAATGTTACTGGTGGTCAGGAGAACTGTTAGTGCTGTCAACAATGTTACTGGTGGTCAGGAGAACTGTTAGTGCTGTCAACAATGTTACTGGTGGTCAGGAGAACTGTTAGTGCTGTCAACAATGTTACTGGTGGTCAGGAGAACTGTTAGTGCTGTCAACAATGTTACTGGTGGTCAGGAGAACTGTTAGTGCTGTCAACAATGTTACTGGTGGTCAGGAGAACTGTTAGTGCTGTCAACAATGTTACTGGTGGTCAGGAGAACTGTTAGTGCTGTCAACAATGTTACTGGTGGTCAGGAGAACTGTTAGTGCTGTCAACAATGTTACTGGTGGTCAGGAGAACTGTTACTGCTAGTGCTGTGTTACTAGTGGTCAGGAGAACTGTTAGTGCTGTCAACAATGTTACTGGTGGTCAGGAGAACTGTTAGTGCTGTCAACAATGTTACTGGTGGTCAGGAGAACTGTTAGTGCTGTCAGTGCTGTCAACAATGTTACTGGTGGTCAGGAGAACTGTTAGTGTTGTCAACAATGTTACTGGTGGTCAGGAGAACTGTTAGTGCTGTCAACAATGTTACTGGTGGTCAGGAGAACTGTTAGTGCTGTCAACAATGTTACTGGTGGTCAGGAGAACTGTTAGTGCTGTCAACAATGTTACTGGTGGTCAGGAGAACTGTTAGTGTTGTCAACAATGTTACTGGTGGTCAGGAGAACTGTTAGTGCTGTCAACAATGTTACTGGTGGTCAGGAGAACTGTTAGTGCTGTCAACAATGTTACTGGTGGTCAGGAGAACTGTTAGTGTTGTCAACAATGTTACTGGTGGTCAGGAGAACTGTTAGTGCTGTCAACAATGTTACTGGTGGTCAGGAGAACTGTTAGTGCTGTCAACAATGTTACTGGTGGTCAGGAGAACTGTTAGTGCTGTCAACAATGTTACTGGTGGTCAGGAGAACTGTTAGTGCTGTCAACAATGTTACTGGTGGTCAGGAGAACTGTTAGTGCTGTCAACAATGTTACTGGTGGTCAGGAGAACTGTTAGTGCTGTCAACAATGTTACTGGTGGTCAGGAGAACTGTTAGTGCTGTCAACAATGTTACTGGTGGTCAGGAGAACTGTTAGTGCTGTCAACAATGTTACTGGTGGTCAGGAGAACTGTTAGTGCTGTCAACAATGTTACTGGTGGTCAGGAGAACTGTTAGTGCTGTCAACAATGTTACTGGTGGTCAGGAGAACTGTTAGTGCTGTCAACAATGTTACTGGTGGTCAGGAGAACTGTTAGTGCTGTCAACAATGTTACTGGTGGTCAGGAGAACTGTTAGTGCTGTCAACAATGTTACTGGTGGTCAGGAGAACTGTTAGTGCTGTCAACAATGTTACTGGTGGTCAGGAGAACTGTTAGTGCTGTCAACAATGTTACTGGTGGTCAGGAGAACTGTTAGTGCTGTCAACAATGTTACTGGTGGTCAGGAGAACTGTTAGTGCTGTCAACAATGTTACTGGTGGTCAGGAGAACTGTTAGTGCTGTCAACAATGTTACTGGTGGTCAGGAGAACTGTTAGTGCTGTCAACAATGTTACTGGTGGTCAGGGAACTGTTAGTGCTGTCAACAATGTTACTGGTGGTCAGGAGAACTGTTAGTGCTGTCAACAATGTTACTGGTGGTCAGGAGAACTGTTAGTGCTGTCAACAATGTTACTGGTGGTCAGGAGAACTGTTAGTGCTGTCATGTTACTGGTGGTCAGGAGAACTGTTAGTGCTGTCAACAATGTTACTGGTGGTCAGGAGAACTGTTAGTGCTGTCAACAATGTTACTGGTGGTCAGGAGAACTGTTAGTGCTGTCAACAATGTTACTGGTGGTCAGGAGAACTGTTAGTGCTGTCAACAATGTTACTGGTGGTCAGGAGAACTGTTAGTGCTGTCAACAATGTTACTGGTGGTCAGGAGAACTGTTAGTGCTGTCAACAATGTTACTGGTGGTCAGGAGAACTGTTAGTGCTGTCAACAATGTTACTGGTGGTCAGGAGAACTGTTAGTGCTGTCAACAATGTTACTGGTGGTCAGGAGAACTGTTAGTGCTGTCACCAATGTTACTGGTGGTCAGGAGAACTGTTAGTGCTGTCAATGTTACTGGTGGTCAATGTGTACTTACTGGTGGTCAGGAGAACTGTTAGTGCTGTCAACAATGTTACTGGTGGTCAGGAGAACTGTTAGTGCTGTCAACAATGTTACTGGTGGTCAGGAGAACTGTTAGTGCTGTCAACAATGTTACTGGTGGTCAGGAGAACTGTTAGTGCTGTCAACAATGTTACTGGTGGTCAGGAGAACTGTATGTGCTGTCAACAATGTTACTGGTGGTCAGGAGAACTGTTAGTGCTGTCAACAATGTTACTGGTGGTCAGGAGAACTGTTAGTGCTGTCAACAATGTTACTGGTGGTCAGGAGAACTGTTAGTGCTGTCAACAATGTTACTGGTGGTCAGGAGAACTGTTAGTGCTGTCAACAATGTTACTGGTGGTCAGGAGAACTGTTAGTGCTGTCAACAATGTTACTGGTGGTCAGGAGAACTGTTAGTGCTGTCAACAATGTTACTGGTGGTCAGGAGAACTGTTAGTGTTGTCAACAATGTTACTGGTGGTCAGGAGAACTGTTAGTGCTGTCAACAATGTTACTGGTGGTCAGGAGAACTGTTAGTGCTGTCAACAATGTTACTGGTGGTCAGGAGAACTGTTAGTGCTGTCAACAATGTTACTGGTGGTCAGGAGAACTGTTAGTGCTGTCAACAATGTTACTGGTGGTCAGGAGAACTGTTAGTGCTGTCAACAATGTTACTGGTGGTCAGGAGAACTGTTAGTGCTGTCAACAATGTTACTGGTGGTCAGGAGAACTGTTAGTGCTGTCAACAATGTTACTGGTGGTCAGGAGAACTGTTAGTGCTGTCAACAATGTTACTGGTGGTCAGGAGAACTGTTAGTGCTGTCAACAATGTTACTGGTGGTCAGGAGAACTGTTAGTGCTGTCAACAATGTTACTGGTGGTCAGGAGAACTGTTAGTGCTGTCAACAATGTTACTGGTGGTCAGGAGAACTGTTAGTGCTGTCAACAATGTTACTGGTGGTCAGGAGAACTGTTAGTGCTGTCAACAATGTTACTGGTGGTGAACTGTTAGTGCTGTCAACAATGTTACTGGTGGTCAGAACTGAGTCAACAAACTGTTAGTGCTGTCAACAATGTTACTGGTGGTCAGGAGAACTGTTAGTGCTGTCAACAATGTTACTGGTGGTCAGGAGAACTGTTAGTGCTGTCAACAATGTTACTGGTGGTCAGGAGAACTGTTAGTGCTGTCAACAATGTTACTGGTGGTCAGGAGAACTGTTAGTGCTGTCAACAATGTTACTGGTGGTCAGGAGAACTGTTAGTGCTGTCAACAATGTTACTGGTGGTCAGGAGAACTGTGGTAACTGTTAGTGCTGTCAACAATGTTACTGGTGGTCAGGAGAACTGTTAGTGCTGTCAACAATGTTACTGGTGGTCAGGAGAACTGTTAGTGCTGTCAACAATGTTACTGGTGGTCAGGAGAACTGTTAGTGCTGTCAACAATGTTACTGGTGGTCAGGAGAACTGTTAGTGCTGTCAACAATGTTACTGGTGGTCAGGAGAACTGTTAGTGCTGTCAACAATGTTACTGGTGGTCAGGAGAACTGTTAGTGCTGTCAACAATGTTACTGGTGGTCAGGAGAACTGTTAGTGCTGTCAACAATGTTACTGGTGGTCAGGAGAACTGTTAGTGCTGTCAGTGTTGTCAACAATGTTACTGGTGGTCATGAGAACTGTTAGTGCTGTCAACAATGTTACTGGTGGTCAGGAGAACTGTTAGTGCTGTCAACAATGTTACTGGTGGTCAGGAGAACTGTTAGTGCTGTCAACAATGTTACTGGTGGTCAGGAGAACTGTTAGTGCTGTCAACAATGTTACTGGTGGTCAGGAGAACTGTTAGTGCTGTCAACAATGTTACTGGTGGTCAGGAGAACTGTTAGTGCTGTCAACAATGTTACTGGTGGTCAGGAGAACTGTTAGTGCTGTCAACAATGTTACTGGTGGTCAGGAGAACTGTTAGTGCTGTCAACAATGTTACTGGTGGTCAGGAGAACTGTTAGTGCTGTCAACAATGTTACTGGTGGTCAGGAGAACTGTTAGTGCTGTCAACAATGTTACTGGTGGTCAGGAGACCTGTTAGTGCTGTCAACAATGTTACTGGTGGTCAGGAACTGTTAGTGCTGTCAACAATGTTACTGGTGGTCAGGAGAACTGTTAGTGCTGTCAACAATGTTACTGGTGGTCAGGAGAACTGTTAGTGCTGTCAACAATGTTACTGGTGGTCAGGAGAACTGTTAGTGCTGTCAACAATGTTACTGGTGGTCAGGAGAACTGTTAGTGCTGTCAACAATGTTACTGGTGGTCAGGAGAACTGTTAGTGTTGTCAACAATGTTACTGGTGGTCAGGAGAACTGTTAGTGCTGTCAACAATGTTACTGGTGGTCAGGAGAACTGTTAGTGCTGTCAACAATGTTACTGGTGGTCAGGAGAACTGTTAGTGCTGTCAACAATGTTACTGGTGGTCAGGAGAACTGTTAGTGCTGTCAACAATGTTACTGGTGGTCAGGAGAACTGTTAGTGTTGTCAACAATGTTACTGGTGGTCAGGAGAACTGTTAGTGCTGTCAACAATGTTACTGGTGGTCAGGAGAACTGTTAGTGCTGTCAACAATGTTACTGGTGGTCAGGAGAACTGTTAGTGCTGTCAACAATGTTACTGGTGGTCAGGAGAACTGTTAGTGTTGTCAACAATGTTACTGGTGGTCAGGAGAACTGTTAGTGTTGTCAACAATGTTACTGGTGGTCAGGAGAACTGTTAGTGCTGTCAACAATGTTACTGGTGGTCAGGAGAACTGTTAGTGCTGTCAACAATGTTACTGGTGGTCAGGAGAACTGTTAGTGTTGTCAACAATGTTACTGGTGGTCAGGAGAACTGTTAGTGCTGTCAACAATGTTACTGGTGGTCAGGAGAACTGTTAGTGCTGTCAACAATGTTACTGGTGGTCAGGAGAACTGTTAGTGCTGTCAACAATGTTACTGGTGGTCAGGAGAACTGTTAGTGCTGTCAACAATGTTACTGGTGGTCAGGAGAACTGTTAGTGCTGTCAACAATGTTACTGGTGGTCAGGAGAACTGTTAGTGCTGTCAACAATGTTACTGGTGGTCAGGAGAACTGTTAGTGTTGTCAACAATGTTACTGGTGGTCAGGAGAACTGTTAGTGCTGTCAACAATGTTACTGGTGGTCAGGAGAACTGTTAGTGCTGTCAACAATGTTACTGGTGGTCAGGAGAACTGTTAGTGCTGTCAACAATGTTACTGGTGGTCAGGAGAACTGTTAGTGCTGTCAACAATGTTACTGGTGGTCAGGAGAACTGTTAGTGCTGTCAACAATGTTACTGGTGGTCAGGAGAACTGTTAGTGCTGTCAACAATGTTACTGGTGGTCAGGAGAACTGTTAGTGCTGTCAACAATGTTACTGGTGGTCAGGAGAACTGTTAGTGCTGTCAACAATGTTACTGGTGGTCAGGAGAACTGTTAGTGCTGTCAACAATGTTACTGGTGGTCAGGAGAACTGTTAGTGCTGTCAACAATGTTACTGGTGGTCAGGACTGGTGGTCAGGAGCACTGTTAGTGTTGTCAACAATGTTACTGGTGGTCAGGGAACCTGTTAGTGTTGTCAACAATGTTACTGGTGGTCAGGAGAACTGTTAGTGCTGTCAACAATGTTACTGGTGGTCAGGAGAACTGTTAGTGCTGTCAACAATGTTACTGGTGGTCAGGAGAACTGTTAGTGTTGTCACCAATGTTACTGGTGGTCAGGAGAACTGTTAGTGCTGTCAACAATGTTACTGGTGGTCAGGAGAACTGTTAGTGCTGTCAACAATGTTACTGGTGGTCAGGAGAACTGTTAGTGCTGTCAACAATGTTACTGGTGGTCAGGGAACTGTTAGTGCTGTCAACAATGTTACTGGTGGTCAGGAGAACTGTTAGTGCTGTCAACAATGTTACTGGTGGTCAGGAGAACTGTTAGTGCTGTCAACAATGTTACTGGTGGTCAGGAGAACTGTTAGTGCTGTCAACAATGTTACTGGTGGTCAGGAGAACTGTTAGTGCTGTCAACAATGTTACTGGTGGTCAGGAGAACTGTTAGTGCTGTCAACAATGTTACTGGTGGTCAGGAGAACTGTTAGTGCTGTCAACAATGTTACTGGTGGTCAGGAGAACTGTTAGTGCTGTCAACAATGTTACTGGTGGTCAGGAGAACTGTTAGTGCTGTCAACAATGTTACTGGTGGTCAGGAGAACTGTTAGTGCTGTCAACAATGTTACTGGTGGTCAGGAGAACTGTTAGTGCTGTCACCAATGTTACTGGTGGTCAGGAGAACTGTTAGTGCTGTCAACAATGTTACTGGTGGTCAGGAGAACTGTTAGTGCTGTCAACAATGTTACTGGTGTCAGGAGAACTGTTAGTGCAATGTTACTGGTGGTCAGGAGAACTGTTAGTGCTGTCAACAATGTTACTGGTGGTCAGGAGAACTGTTAGTGCTGTCAACAATGTTACTGGTGGTCAGGAGAACTGTTAGTGCTGTCAACAATGTTACTGGTGGTCAGGGAACCTGTTAGTGTTGTCACCAATGTTACTGGTGGTCAGGGAACCTGTTAGTGTTGTCACCAATGTTACTGGTGGTCAGGGAACCTGTTAGTGCTGTCACCAATGTTACTGGTGGTCAGGAGAACTGTTAGTGCTGTCAACAATGTTACTGGTGGTCAGGAGAACTGTTAGTGCTGTCAACAATGTTACTGGTGGTCAGGAGAACTGTTAGTGCTGTCAACAATGTTACTGGTGGTCAGGAGAACTGTTAGTGTTGTCAACAATGTTACTGGTGGTCAGGAGAACTGTTAGTGCTGTCAACAATGTTACTGGTGGTCAGGAGAACTGTTAGTGCTGTCAACAATGTTACTGGTGGTCAGGAGAACTGTTAGTGTTGTCAACAATGTTACTGGTGGTCAGGAGAACTGTTAGTGCTGTCAACAATGTTACTGGTGGTCAGGAGAACTGTTAGTGCTGTCAACAATGTTACTGGTGGTCAGGAGAACTGTTAGTGCTGTCAACAATGTTACTGGTGGTCAGGAGAACTGTTAGTGTTGTCAACAATGTTACTGGTGGTCAGGAGAACTGTTAGTGCTGTCAACAATGTTACTGGTGGTCAGGAGAACTGTTAGTGCTGTCAACAATGTTACTGGTGGTCAGGAGAACTGTTAGTGCTGTCAACAATGTTACTGGTGGTCAGGAGAACTGTTAGTGCTGTCAACAATGTTACTGGTGGTCAGGAGAACTGTTAGTGCTGTCAACAATGTTACTGGTGGTCAGGAGAACTGTTAGTGCTGTCAACAATGTTACTGGTGGTCAGGAGAACTGTTAGTGCTGTCAACAATGTTACTGGTGGTCAGGAGAACTGTTAGTGCTGTCAACAATGTTACTGGTGGTCAGGAGAACTGTTAGTGCTGTCAACAATGTTACTGGTGGTCAGGAGAACTGTTAGTGCTGTCAACAATGTTACTGGTGGTCAGGAGAACTGTTAGTGTTGTCAACAATGTTACTGGTGGTCAGGAGAACTGTTAGTGTTGTCAACAATGTTACTGGTGGTCAGGAGAACTGTTAGTGCTGTCAACAATGTTACTGGTGGTCAGGAGAACTGTTAGTGCTGTCAACAATGTTACTGGTGGTCACTGGTGGGAGAACTGTTAGTGCTGTCAACAATGTTACTGGTGGTCAGGAGAACTGTTAGTGCTGTCAACAATGTTACTGGTGGTCAGGAGAACTGTTAGTGCTGTCAACAATGTTACTGGTGGTCAGGAGAACTGTTAGTGCTGTCAACAATGTTACTGGTGGTCAGGAGAACTGTTATTGCTGTCAACAATGTTACTGGTGGTCTGGTGGTCAGGAGAACTGTTAGTGCTGTCAACAATGTTACTGGTGGTCAGGAGACCTGTTAGTGCTGTCAACAATGTTACTGGTGGTCAGGAGAACTGTTAGTGCTGTCAACAATGTTACTGGTGGTCAGGAGAACTGTTAGTGCTGTCAACAATGTTACTGGTGGTCAGGAGAACTGTTAGTGCTGTCAACAATGTTACTGGTGGTCAGGAGAACTGTTAGTGCTGTCAACAATGTTACTGGTGGTCAGGAGAACTGTTAGTGCTGTCAACAATGTTACTGGTGGTCAGGAGAACTGTTAGTGCTGTCAACAATGTTACTGGTGGTCAGGAGAACTGTTAGTGCTGTCAACAATGTTACTGGTGGTCAGGAGAACTGTTAGTGTTGTCAACAATGTTACTGGTGGTCAGGAGAACTGTTAGTGTTGTCAACAATGTTACTGGTGGTCAGGAGAACTGTTAGTGCTGTCAACAATGTTACTGGTGGTCAGGAGAACTGTTAGTGCTGTCAACAATGTTACTGGTGGTCAGGAGAACTGTTAGTGTTGTCAACAATGTTACTGGTGGTCAGGAGAACTGTTAGTGCTGTCAACAATGTTACTGGTGGTCAGGAGAACTGTTAGTGCTGTCAACAATGTTACTGGTGGTCAGGAGAACTGTTAGTGCTGTCAACAATGTTACTGGTGGTCAGGAGAACTGTTAGTGTTGTCAACAATGTTACTGGTGGTCAGGAGACCTGTTAGTGCTGTCACCAATGTTACTGGTGGTCAGGAGAACTGTTAGTGCTGTCAACAATGTTACTGGTGGTCAGGAGAACTGTTAGTGTTGTCAACAATGTTACTGGTGGTCAGGAGAACTGTTAGTGCTGTCAACAATGTTACTGGTGGTCAGGAGAACTGTTAGTGCTGTCAACAATGTTACTGGTGGTCAGGAGAACTGTTAGTGCTGTCAACAATGTTACTGGTGGTCAGGAGAACTGTTAGTGCTGTCAACAATGTTACTGGTGGTCAGGAGAACTGTTAGTGCTGTCAACAATGTTACTGGTGGTCAGGAGAACTGTTAGTGCTGTCAACAATGTTACTGGTGGTCAGGAGAACTGTTAGTGCTGTCAACAATGTTACTGGTGGTCAGGAGAACTGTTAGTGTTGTCAACAATGTTACTGGTGGTCAGGAGAACTGTTAGTGCTGTCACCAATGTTACTGGTGGTCAGGAGAACTGTTAGTGCTGTCAACAATGTTACTAGTGGTCAGGAGAACTGTTAGTGCTGTCAACAATGTTACTGGTGGTCAGGAGAACTGTTAGTGCTGTCAACAATGTTACTGGTGGTCAGGAGAACTGTTAGTGCTGTCCACAATGTTACTGGTGGTCAGGAGAACTGTTAGTGCTGTCAACAATGTTACTGGTGGTCAGGAGAACTGTTAGTGCTGTCAACAATGTTACTGGTGGTCAGGGAACCTGTTAGTGTTGTCACCAATGTTACTGGTGGTCAGGAGAACTGTTAGTGTTGTCAACAATGTTACTGGTGGTCAGGAGAACTGTTAGTGCTGTCAACAATGTTACTGGTGGTCAGGAGAACTGTTAGTGCTGTCAACAATGTTACTGGTGGTCAGGAGAACTGTTAGTGCTGTCAACAATGTTACTGGTGGTCAGGAGAACTGTTAGTGCTGTCAACAATGTTACTGGTGGTCAGGAGAACTGTTAGTGCTGTTAGTGTTGTCAACAATGTTACTGGTGGTCAGGAGAACTGTTAGTGCTGTCAACAATGTTACTGGTGGTCAGGAGAACTGTTAGTGCTGTCAACAATGTTACTGGTGGTCAGGAGAACTGTTAGTGCTGTCAACAATGTTACTGGTGGTCAGGAGAACTGTTAGTGCTGTCAACAATGTTACTGGTGGTCAGGAGAACTGTTAGTGCTGTCAACAATGTTACTGGTGGTCAGGAGAACTGTTAGTGCTGTCAACAATGTTACTGGTGGTCAGGAGAACTGTTAGTGCTGTCAACAATGTTACTGGTGGTCAGGAGAACTGTTAGTGCTGTCAACAATGTTACTGGTGGTCAGGAGAACTGTTAGTGCTGTCAACAATGTTACTGGTGGTCAGGAGAACTGTTAGTGCTGTCAACAATGTTACTGGTGGTCAGGAGAACTGTTAGTGCTGTCAACAATGTTACTGGTGGTCAGGAGAACTGTTAGTGCTGTCAACAATGTTACTGGTGGTCAGGAGAACTGTTAGTGTTGTCAACAATGTTACTGGTGGTCAGGAGAACTGTTAGTGTTGTCAACAATGTTACTGGTGGTCAGGAGAACTGTTAGTGCTGTCAACAATGTTACTGGTGGTCAGGAGAACTGTTAGTGCTGTCAACAATGTTACTGGTGGTCAGGAGAACTGTTAGTGCTGTCAACAATGTTACTGGTGGTCAGGAGAACTGTTAGTGCTGTCAACAATGTTACTGGTGGTCAGGAGAACTGTTAGTGCTGTCAACAATGTTACTGGTGGTCAGGAGAACTGTTAGTGCTGTCAACAATGTTACTGGTGGTCAGGAGAACTGTTAGTGCTGTCAACAATGTTACTGGTGGTCAGGAGAACTGTTAGTGCTGTCAACAATGTTACTGGTGGTCAGGAGAACTGTTAGTGCTGTCAACAATGTTACTGGTGGTCAGGAGAACTGTTAGTGCTGTCAACAATGTTACTGGTGGTCAGGAGAGAACTGTTAGTGCTGTCAACAATGTTACTGGTGGTCAGGAGAACTGTTAGTGCTGTCAACAATGTTACTGGTGGTCAGGAGAACTGTTAGTGCTGTCAACAATGTTACTGGTGGTCAGGAGAACTGTTAGTGCTGTCAACAATGTTACTGGTGGTCAGGAGAACTGTTAGTGCTGTCAACAATGTTACTGGTGGTCAGGAG
>NW_027201197.1:0-12853 GCF_038502225.1 Cherax quadricarinatus
CAACCATATACATAACCTACAACCATATACATAACTCACAACCATATACATAACCCACAACCATATACATAACCCACAACCATATACATAACTCACAACCATATACATAACCCACAACCATATACATAACCTACAACCATATACATAACCTACAACCATATACATAACTCACAACCATATACATAACCTACAACCATATACATAACCCACAACCATATACATAAACCATATACATAACCTACAACCATATACATAATACAACCATATACCCACAACCATATACATAACCTACAACCATATACATAAACAACCATATTCATAACCTACAACCATATACATAACCCACAACCATATACATATACATAACCACAACCATATACATAACCTACAACCATATACATAACCATATACACAACCATATACATAACTACAACCATACATAACCTACAACATAACCACAACCATATACATAACCAACAACCATATACATAACCAACAACCATATACATATCTCACAACAATATACATAACCTACAACCATATACATAACTCACAACCATATACATAACCAACAACCCATATACCAACAACCATATACATAACCAACAACCATATACATAACCCACAACCATATACATAACCCACAACCATATACATAACTCACAACCATATACATAACCTACAACCATATACATAACCTACAACCATATACATAACCTACAACCATATACATAACCCACAACCATATACATAACGAACAACCATATACATAACTCACAACCATATACATAACCTACAACCATATACATAACCTACAACCATATACATAACCTACAACCATATACATAACCCACAACCATATACATAACCTACAACCATATACATAACCCACAACCATATACATAACCATATACATAACCTACAACCATATACATAACCCACAACCATATAAATAACCAACAACCATATACATAACCCACAACCATATACATAACTCACAACCATATACATAACTCACAACCATATACATAACTCACAACCATATACATAACCTACAACCATATACATATACATAACCACAACCCATATACATAACCCACAACCATATACATAACCAACAACCATATACATAACATCACCACAACCATATACATAACCTACAACCATATACATAACCTACAACCATATACATAACCTACAACCATATACATACAACCATATACATAACCTACAACCATATACATACAACCATATACATAACCATACAACCATATACATAACCTACAACCATATACATAACCTACAACCATACATAACATAACCTACAACCATATACATAACCTACAACCATATACATAACCTACAACCAATAACATAACCAACAACCATATACATAACCTACAACCATATACGTAACCTACAACCATATACATAACCTACAACCATATACATAACCCACAACCATATACACAACCATATATAACCATATACCCACAACCATATACATAACCCACAACCATATACATAACCCACAACCATATACATATACATAACCACAACCCATACAATATACATAACCTACAACCATATACATAACCCACAACCATATACATAACCCACAACCCATATACATAACCTACAACCATATACATAACCCACAACCATATACAACAACCATATACATAACCCACAACCATATACATAACCCACAACCATATACATAACCACAACCATATACATAACCCACAACCATATACATAACCACAACCATATACATAACCCACAACCATATACATAACCCACAACCATATACATAACCCACAACCATATACATAACCCACAACCATATACACAACCATATACATACAACCATATACATAACCCACAACCATATACATAACCCACAACCATATACATAACCCACAACCATATACATAACCACAACCATATACATACAACCATATACATAACCTACAACCATATACATAACCCACAACCATATACATAACTCACAACCATATACATAATAACAACCATATGCATAACCTACAACCATATACATAACCTACAACCATATACATAACTCACAACCATACACATAACCAACAACCATATACACAACCATATACATATACATAACCTACAACCATATACATAAACCAATAACATATACATAAACCACAACCATATACATAACCCACAACCATATACATAACCCACAACCATATACATAACCCACAACCATATACATAACCCACAACCATATACATAACCCACAACCATATACATAACCCACAACCATATACATAACCCACAACCATATACATAACCCACAACCATATACATAACCCACAACCCATATACATAACCCACAACCATATACATAAACAACCATATACATACCAACAACCATATACATAACCTACAACCATATACATAACCTACAACCATATACATAACCCACAACCATATACATAACCCACAACCATATACATAACCCACAACCATATACATAACCTACAACCATATACATAACCCATAACCTACAACCATATACATAACCCACAACCATATACATAACCCACAACCATATACATAACCTACAACCATATACATAATACAACCATATACATAACCTACAACCATATACATAATAACCACAACCATATACATAACCACAACCATATACATAACCACAACCATATACATAACCCACAACCATATACATACATATACATAACCACAACCATATACATAACCCACAACCATATACATAACCCACAACCATATACATAACCCACAACCATATACATAACCACAACCATATACATAACCACAACCATATACACCATATACATAACCCACAACCATATACATAACCAACAACCATATACATAACCCACAACCATATACATAACCCACAACCATATACATAACCCACAACCATATACATAACCCACAACCATATACATATACCCACAACCATATACATAACCACAACCATATACATAACCCACAACCATATACATAACCTACAACCATATACATAACCTACAACCATATACATAACCCACAACCATATACATAACCCACAACCATATACATAACCCACAACCATATACATAACCACAACCATATACATAACCCACAACCATATACATAACCAACAACCCATAACACAACCATATACATAACCCACAACCATATACATAACCCACAACCATATACATAACCCACAACCATATACATAACCCACAACCATATACATAACCCACAACCATATACATAACCACAACCATATACATAACCCACAACCATATACATAACCCACAACCATATACATAACCCACAACCATATACATAACCACAACCATATACATAACCCACAACCATATACATATACATAACCACAACCATATACATAACCCACAACCATATACATAACCCACAACCATATACAACCATATACATAACCACCAACCATATACATAACCCACAACCATATACATAACCCACAACCATATACATAACCTACAACCATATACATAACCCACAACCATATACATAACCCACAACCATATACATAACCTACAACCATATACATAACCCACAACCATATACATAACCCACAACCATATACATAACCCACAACCATATACATAACCCACAACCATATACATAACCACAACCATATACATAATACAACCATATACATAACCTACAACCATATACATAACCACAACCATATACATAACCCACAACCATATACATAACCCACAACCATATACATAACCCACAACCATATACATAACCACAACCATATACATAACCACAACCATATACATAACCCACAACCATATACATAACCACAACCATATACATAATAACCATATACATAACCCACAACCATATACATAACCCACAACCATATACATAACCCACAACCATACACATAACCCACAACCATATACATAACCCACAACCATATACATAACCCACAACCATATACATAACCCACAACCATATACATAACCATATACATAACCCACAAACATAGACATAACCCACAACCATATACATAACCTACAACCATATACATAACCTACAACAACCATATACATAACCCACAACCATATACATAACCCACAACCATATACATAACCCACAACCATATACATAACCCACAACCATATACATAACCACAACCATATACATAACCACAACCATATACATAACCTACACAACCATATACATAACCACAACCATATACATAACCATATACAACCATATACATAATAACCCACAACCATATACATAACCTACAACCATATACATAACCCTACAACCATATACATACCATATACATAACCTACAACCATATACATAACCCACAACCATATACATAACCACAACCATATACATAACCCACAACCATATACATAACCATAACCCACAACCATATACATAACCCACAACCATATACATAACCTACAACCATATACATAACCTACAACCATATACATAACCCACAACCATATACATAACCTACAACCATATACATAACCCACAACCATATACATAACCCACAACCATATACATAACCTACAACCATATACATAACCACAACCCATATACATAACCACAACCATATACATAATACAACCATATACATAACCATAACTCACAACCATATACATAACCTACAACCATATACATAACCTACAACCATATACATAACCCACAACCATATACATAACCCACAACCATATACATAACCCACAACCATATACATAACCCACAACCATATACATAACCCACAACCATATACATAACCCACAACCATATACATAACCTACAACCATATACATAACCCACAACCATATACATAACCCACAACCATATACATAACCACAACCATATACATAACCAAAACCTTATACATAACCACAAACCATATACATAACCTACAACCATATACATAACCCACAACCATATACATAACCCACAACCATATACATAACCCACAACCATATACATAACCCACAACCATATACATAACCCACAACCATATACATAACCCACAACCATATACATAACCAACAACCATATACATAACCTACAACCATACACATAACCTACAACCATACACATAACCTACAACCATATACATAACCCACAACCATATACATAACTCACAACCATATACATAACCCACAACCATATACATAACCACAACCATATACATAACCCACAACCATATACATAACCTACAACCATATACATAACCCTACAACCATATACATAACCTACAACCATATACATAACCTACAACCATATACATAACCCACAACCATATACATAACCAACAACCATATACATAACCCACAACCATATACATAACCTACAACCATATACATAACCCACAACCATATACATAACATAACCACAACCATATACATAACCCACAACCATATACATAACCTACAACCATATACATAATACAACCATATACATAACCACAACCATATACATAACCCACAACCATATACATAACCCTACAACCATATACATAACCCACAACCATATACATAACCTACAACCATATACATAACCCACAACCATATACATAACCCTACAACCATATACATAACCCACAACCCATAACCCACAACCATATACATAACCCACAACCATATACATAACCCACAACCATATACATAACCCACAACCATATACATAACCCACAACCATATACATAACCATATACCACAACCATATACATAACCCACAACCATATACATAACCCACAACCATATACATAACCACAACCATATACATAACCCACAACCATATACATAACCACAACCATATACATAACCCACAACCATATACATAACCCACAACCATATACATAACCTACAACCATATACATAACCCACAACCATATACATAACCCAAAACCATATATATAACCACCACCATATACATAACCCACAACCATATACATAACAACCCACAACCATATACATAACCCACAACCATATACATAACCTACAACCATATACATAACCCACAACCATATACATAACCTACAACCATATACATAACCCACAACCATATACATAACCCACAACCATATACATAACCCACAACCATATACATAACCAACAACCATATACATAACCCCAACCATATACATAACCCACAACCATATACATAACCAACAACCATATACATAACCCACAACCATATACATAACCTACAACCATATACATAACCCAAACCATATACATAACCCACAACCATATACATAACCCACAACCATATACATAACCCACAACATAACCCACAACCATATACATAACCCACAACCATATACATAACCATATACAACCATATACATAACCCACAACCATATACATAAACCATATACATAACCCACAACCATATACATAACCCACAACCATATACATAACCCACAACCATATACATATACATAACCACAACCATATACATAACCACAACCATATACATAACCCACAACCATATACATAACCCACAACCATATACATAACCCACAACCATATACATAACCCACAACCATATACATAATACAACCATATACATAACCCACAACCATATACATAACCTACAACCATATACATAACCACAACCATATACATAATACAAACCATATACATAACCACAACCATATACATAACCTACAACCATATACATAACCCTACAACCATATACATAACCCACAACCATATACACAACCATATACCCACAACCATATACATAACTCACAACCATATACATAACCCACAACCATATACATAACCCACAACCATATACATAACCCACAACCATATACATAACAAACAACCATATACATAACAAACAAAAATATACATAACCAACAACCATATACATAACCCACAACCATATACATAACCCACAACCATATAACCTACAACCATATACATAACCCACAACCATATACATAACCCACAACCATATACATAACCCACAACCATATACATAACCTACAACCATATACATAACCCACAACCATATACATAACTCACAACCATATACATAACCTACAACCATATACATAACTCACAACCATATACATAACCTACAACCATATACATAACCTACAACCATATACATAACTCACAACCATATACATAACCTACAACCATATACATAACCCACAACCATATACATAACCTACAACCATATACATAACCTACAACCATATACATAACCCACAACCATATACATAACCTACAACCATATACATAACCAACAACCATATACATAACCAACAACCATATACATAACCCACAACCATATACATAACCAACAACCATATACATAACCCACAACCATATACATAACCAACAACCATATACATAACCCACAACCATATACACAACCATATACATAACCCACAACCATATACATAACCCACAACCATATACATAACCCACAACCATATACATAACAACCATATACAACCACAACCATACATAACCTACAACCATATACATAACCCACAACCATATACATAACCCACAACCATATACATAACCCACAACCATATACATAACCACACAACCATATACATAACCCATAACAACCATATACATAACCCACAACCATATACATAACCCACAACCATATACATAACCCAACAACCATATACATAACCCACAACCATATACATAACCCACAACCATATACATAACCTACAACCATATACATAAACAACCATATACATAACCACAACCATATACATAACCAACAACCATATACATAACCCACAACCATATACATAACCACAACCATATACATAACCCACAACCATATACATATACATAACCCACAACCATATACATAACCACAACCATATACATAACATAACCACAACCATATACATAACCACAACCATATACATAACCCACAACCATATACATAACCTACAACCATATACATAACCCACAACCATATACATAACCTACAACCATATATACATAACCCACAACCATATACATAACCACAACCATATATATACATAACCATATACAACCATATACATAATACAACCATATACACCACAACCCATACAACCATATACATAACCTACAACCATATACATAACCCACAACCATATACATAACCTACAACCATATACATAACCACAACCATATACATAATACATAACATAACCCACAACCATATACATAACCCACAACCATATACATAACCTACAACCATATACATAACCCACAACCATATACATATACCCACAACCATATACATAACCTACAACCATATACATAACCACAACCATATACATAACCCACAACCATATACATAATACAACCATATACATAACCACAACCATATACATAACCCACAACCATATACATAATACAACCATATACATAAACAACCATATACATAACCTACAACCATATACATAACCTACAACCATATACATAACCTACAACCATATACATAACCTACAACCATATACATAACCTACAACCATATACATAACTCACAACCATATACATAACCTACAACCATATACATAACCATATACAACCATATACATAACCCACAACCATATACATAACCTACAACCATATACATAACCCACAACCATATACATAACCCACAACCATATACATAACCCACAACCATATACATAACCCACAACCATATACATAACCCACAACCATATACATAACCCACAACCATATACATAACCCACAACCATATACATAACCCACAACCATATACATAACCCACAACCATATACATAACCCACAACCATATACATAACCCACAACCATATACATAACCCACAACCATATACATAACCACAACCATATACATATACATAACCACAACCATATACATAACCCACAACCATATACATAACCCACAACCATATACATAACCCACAACCATATACATAACCCACAACCATATACATAACCCCAACCATTTTCATAACCCACAACCATATACATAACCCACAACCATATACATAACCCACAACCATATACATAACCTACAACCATATACATAAACCACAACCATATACATAACCTACAACCATATACATAACCCACAACCATATACATAACCCACAACCATATACATAACCCACAACCATATACATAACCAACAACCATATACATAACCCACAACCATATACATAACCCACAACCATATACATAACCCACAACCATATACATAACCCACAACCATATACATAACTCACAACCATATACATAACCCACAACCATATACATAACCCACAACCATATACATAACCCACAACCATATACATAACCTACAACCATATACATAACCTACAACCATATACATAACCTACAACCATATACATAACCCACAACCATATACATAAACCACAACCATATACATAACCCACAACCATATACATAACCCACAACCATATACATAACCCACAACCATATACATAACCCACAACCATATACATAACCCACAACCATATACATAACCCACAACCATATACATAACCTACAACCATATACATACATAACCTACAACCATATACATAACCAACAACCATATACATAACCATATACATAACCTACAACCATATATACATATACATAACCACAACCATATACATAACCACAACCATATACATAACCTACAACCATATACATATAACCACAACCATATACATAACCACAACCATATACATAACCCATATACAACCATATACATAACCCACAACCATATACATAACCATATACATACAACCATATACATACCATATACATAACCACAACCATATACATAACCCACAAACAACCATATACATAACCCTACAACCATATACATAACCTACAACCATATACATAACCTACAACCATATACACAACCATATACATAACCCACAACCATATACATAACCTACAACCATATACATAACCCAACCATACATATACAACCATATACATAACCTACAACCATATACATAATACAACCATATACCATATACCCACAACCATATACATAAACCACAACCATATACATAACCTACAACCACATACATAACCCACAACCATATACATAACTCACAACCATATACATAACCCACAACCATATACATAACCTACAACCATATACATAACCCACAACCATATACATAACCACAACCATATACATAACCATACAACCATATACATAACCCACAACCCACAACCATATACATAACCCACAACCATATACATAACCTACAACCATATACATAACCCACAACCATATACATAACCCACAACCATATACATAACCTACAACCATATACATAACCATAATACAACCATATACAACCATATACATAACCCACAACCATATACATAACCAACAACCATATACATAACCTACAACCATATACATAACTCACAACCATATACATAACCCACAACCATATACATAACCTACAACCATATACATAACCCACAACCATATACATAACCCACAACCATATACATAACCCACAACCATATACATAACCCACAACCATATACATAACCTACAACCATATACATAACCCACAACCATATACATAACCCACAACCATATACATAACCCACAACCATATACATAACCCACAACCATATACATAACCCACAACCATATACATAACCTACAACCATATACATAACCCACAACCATATACATAACCAACAACCATATACATAACCCACAACCATATACATAACCCACAACCATATACATACATATACATAACCCTACAACCATATACATAACCCACAACCATATACATAACCCACAAACAACCATATACATAACCTACAACATACAACCATATACATAACCACAACCATATACATAACCTACAACCATATACATAACCCACAACCATATACATAACCCACAACCATATACATAACCTACAACCATATACATAACCCACAACCATATACATAACCTACAACCATATACATAACAACCATATACATAACCCACAACCATATATACAACCATATACATAACCCACAACCATATACATAACCTACAACCATATACATAATACAACCATATACATAACCTACAACCATATACATAACCTACAACCATATACATAACCTACAACCATATACATAACCCACAACCATATACATAACCCACAACCATATACATAACCTACAACCATATACATAACCCACAACCATATACATAACCCACAACCATATACATAACCACAACCATATACATAACCCACAACCATATACATAACCACAACCATATACATAACCTACAACCATATACATAACCTACAACCATATACATAACCCACAACCATATACATAACCCACAACCATATACATAACAACCATATACATAACCCACAACCATATACATAACCTACAACCATATACCATATACCCACAACCATATACATAACCTACAACCATATACATAACCCACAACCATATACATAACCCACAACCATATACATAACCCACAACCATATACATAACCCACAACCATATACATAACCCACAACCATATACATAACCCACAACCATATACATAACCCACAACCATATACATAACCCACAACCATATACATAACCCACAACCATATATAACTACAACCATATACAACCCACAACCATATACATAACCCACAACCATATACATAACCCACAACCATATACATAACCCACAACCATATACATAACCCACAACCATATACATAACCCACAACCATATACATAACCTACAACCATATACATAACCTACAACCATATACATAACCCACAACCATATACATAACCCACAACCATATACATAACCCACAACCATATACATAACCAACAACCATATACATAACCTACAACCATATACATAACCCACAACCATATACATAACCTACAACCATATACATAACCTACAACCATATACATAACCTACAACCATATACATAACCCACAACCATATACATAACCCACAACCATATACATAACCAACAACCATATACATAACCCACAACCATATACATAACCAACAACCATATACATAACTCACAACCATATACATAACCTACAACCATATACATAACCTACAACCATATACATAACCTACAACCATATACATAACCAACAACCATATACATAACCCACAACCATATACATAACCCACAACCATATACATAACCTACAACCATATACATAACCTACAACCATATACATAACCAACAACCACCATATACATAACCTACAACCATATACATAACCCACAACCATATACATAACTCACAACCATATACATAACCTACAACCATATACATAACCCACAACCATATACATAACCAACAACCATATACATAACCAACAACCATATACATAACCCACAACCATATACATAACCTACAACCATATACATAACCCACAACCATATACATAACCAACAACCATATACATAACCCACAACCATATACATAACTCACAACCATATACATAACCAACAACCATATACATAACCAACAACCATATACATAACTCACAACCATATACATAACCCACAACCATATACATAACTCACAACCATATACATAACCTACAACCATATACATAACCCACAACCATATACATAACCCACAACCATATACATAACCTACAACCATATACATAACCCACAACCATATACATAACCTACAACCATATACATAACCCACAACCATATACATAACCAACAACCATATACATAACCCACAACCATATACATAACCAACAACCATATACAT
>NW_027201198.1:0-12852 GCF_038502225.1 Cherax quadricarinatus
ATGTTCATAATTTTAACATGTTTCTCTCAATGTTTATTATAGGCTGTTATTTACACATACTTATTTGTCTCCACTTACATGTGTGAGCGAACATTCAGCTTCTTGAATGTCGTCAAGATTCGAAATAGATTTAGTGATTTAGTATACTGAAGACTATACCATCCTTTAGTTTTCTTCAGTGTTTCTTCAAGTGTGTTTACCTCACCTTATACGTTACTCCAGCATGAGAGATTAGTGTTTCATAATTTTCATCAGTAGAGTAATGTGTCGAAGACTTCCTTACAGTCTAGGAATAAGCAATTTGCTAAACTTTCTCTGGTCTGGTCTGCTTTCCCGTATAATGTAAATCTATTGGAATTGTGTGGCACGATTTTTCTATTTCCAAACACATGAAGTCTATGTTTGTTAAATGTTTGTTTTTTTTTCTCATTAATCTCATATGGTATGTTTTTTTTAGGTTACTAATCAATAATGTTAGTAAAGTTAAACCAAAAAATGTGAAAATATTGCAGAATTTCAGTACTTTTCTCTTAGCATAAAATATTAAGAGTTCATTATTATTATTATTATAATCAAGGGGGAAGCGCTAAACCCATAGGATTATACAGCGCCCGGGGGAGGGATGTGGAAGGTATTCAGGCTTAATTCGGGGAACTGGAGCACAGATCCAATTCCCTAAATCAAGAGCCCCTCACCAACATCAAGGAACCTTCCTTGAGGGGATTAAGAGTTCAGTCATTTTATTTTCAGTTAAATGTAGGTCAGAGTAAACTTTATTAAAAACGATGATTTTTCACAGAATTTGTATATTGGGATTATATTATCTGTCTTCCAGGTGTGTGGCAAACTTCTTGTTATTACTGTTTTGTTGCTTTTACAGTCATTCATTCAATTTCTGTATCCTCACCATTCCTTCAGCGTCCAGGCACTGTACTTCCTAGCTCCAGGACTCAAGCCTGGCTAACTGGTTTTCCCGAATATCTTCATAAATGACAACTTGTTCACACTCCAACAGCACGTCAAATCATAAGTAAACCACTTGCTTCCGCTCACTCATATCTAACACGCTCACAAAAGCCTGCTGTATATCCAAGCACCTAGCACTCAAAATCTCCCTTACCCCCTCCCTCCAATTCTTCCTGGGTTGGAGGGAGTATATATCTATGTATATTATATACTAAGAGGAATGCCAAGACTCAGTTGATCCCGAGGTTCGTCAGTCTTCAGATTTCAAGTCCAGCACTACTACAGTACTGCAGAGTGTGCTTACTAGTTCCTTAAATACGAAATGCTCTCACCGGGCTGGAGACATGAGGAGTGATGATCCGAGGGATTAAATCTCGGCATTCTATTGAAATGTTACATTCCTTTATTACGAGTGTTAAAAGAGTCATTAAAACAGTTCCCTAGACGGAGCAAGAGCTGGTTGCATTATAAACTACTAGTGGGGGAAGGGTAACTCTCCTAGATTCGCAGCAGTAACCGGCGCTAACCTCTAGTAAAATCATTTTCTTTTGGGGCACTAGTTATCGCCCTTATAGCACAGCGGATGACCGCTGGGTTGTAGATCAGATAACATATGAGATAAGGCATTTCGAAAAATATCGGGGCACTGATCAGAGCAACTGTGGTGTCTGAAGCAAAAGCGAAGCAAAACGGTTACGGTGACTGGTAGTTAACAGTGAAGCAGTGAGTAGAGCGGTTCTGGTGAGACATGTAGAACGGTAACCACAAATTCACGCACTCGTGGAGAATCGAAGAAAGAAACGGGAATATGATGAGGAAGATGTCACGAAAAGTTGGATGTCAAGACAAAACAGAGTGGGGGTATAAAAGTTAAGACACGTGTACAACATCTGGATATCTTTATTGTAGACGTTTCACCATCCAGTGGCTTTATCAATACAGATTTTAGGACATAATTAGAAGACAGTAGAACTATATACAAAAGATAAGGCAATCAGTCCCTCAGCCTTGGAGTTAGTGTTCACAGCATCGTGGTGGAGGAGAATCTGGAGCAAAGGTAAGAAGACTGGCGGTTATATAGGCGTCTGTGGATAAGGACGTGTAGCAGACGAGGGCATAGTCAGTCGTAGGTGGGATTCCCCTGTGGAAGTAGGTCCTACCCAAAGGGATGGGTTAGTTGTAGCAGCCGTGAAGAAGGTCTTATAGATGTCCCCTGAGCCAAGATTCCATGATGTTGCAGTGTCTGACAAGTTGTGCAAGACAGGTATAAAATACCGACAATATGAAAGTTAAAACACGTGTGCAACATCTATAACCTATATAACCGCCAGTCTTCTTGCCTTTGCTCCAGATTCTCCACCACCACGATGCTGTGAACACTAACTCCAAGGCTGAGGGACTGATTACCTCATCTTTTGTATATAGTTCTACTGTCTTCTAATTATGTCCTAGAATCTGTATTGATAAAGCCACTGGATGGCGAAACGTCTACAATAAAGATATCCAGATGTTGCACATGTGTCTAAACTTTCATATTGTCCGTATTTTATACCTTTCTTGCACAGAGTGGGGGTAGCTTTTCACCCAGACGTGGGGCTGATGGAGTCAACATTGTCCAGGACGTATATATTACAGCTGGCATTGTGGGCCCTTAGTTTCTGTGGTACAACAAGCGGCGAACAAACGCGAGAAAGATGGATGGTGACAAATTAATCGTTGTCATTTACTAGACGGGGCAGTGGTAGTGCTCATACTGTGAGGGAACATTCCTCCAGTACAATCAGTGTTGCTCCTCATACTTTGAGGTATTATACCTCCGGTCATAAGTGGAGTGCACCTGAACCTAACTTGTTCATAAGAACATAAAAGTATAGTGAATGAACACTGCAGTAGGCCTACTGTCCTATATATGTCCTATACATATACATGACACTCATCCATACACAACAATATCAAAACATTTCACTAAGCCATACACAATAATACATATACATGACGCTCATCCATACACAACAATATCTAAACATTTCACTAAGCCATACACAATAATACATATACATGACGCTCATCCATACACAACAATATCTAAACATTTCACTAAGCCATACACAATAATACATATACATGACGCTCATCCATACACAACAATATCTAAACATTTCACTAAGCCATACACAATAATATATGACACTCATCCATACACAATAACATATACACGTGACACTCATACACAATACATAAACATTGTACTCATTCATACATAACATGTACACATGACATACAACAACACATAACATGTAAACATGACACCTGTACACAATAACACACAGGAATTACATTTATTCATATATACTAACATACATAATAACATGTCTTACATATTCTGAATGTTGAAGCACATAAATATTTCTGTATTTCCCTTACATAGTCTCTACTGTATTGTTTAATTTTAACCACTATGTGGACGAGTACAGGAATGTCTATGAGAATGTTGTCACATGTATGTGCGCATGAGTGTTCATGACAGGGGTTTCGGGTGAGATGTGTGTGTGCGTATGTATGTGTGACCTCAAGTATGTTAAAGTGAGAAGAGAGAATTGTGTACACTGTTGTTTACATGTGTGCGTATTTGCAATACCTGGGATTGTGTGTGTGTGTGTGTTATGCATACAAATGTGTGTATAATGGTGTATGCGTAAGGTGCGTGTGTTGAAACGTATAAATGTACGTGAAAATACTTATATACGTGTATATTTGTCGGCTTGTTAGCCTTTGAGTGTAAAATGCAAAAGACGAATAAATAAATAAAAATGAAAAGAGTGTAATGGTGAACAGTTTTGATGGAGGTAGACAAGGTCTTCAACACTTGGCAATTAATTTATATTAAATAAAACTCTCACAAATACTTTTAAACTGCAAAATAAGTAAAAAATAAACTTGTACTTGGTATAAATTCATAATGTAATATAAAAGGATTTCCAAAATTGTTATTAATTAGCCTCTCCTGGGTGGCCGAGCTGTGTACGAGCTTCGTCTCGTCCAGCTGACCTACGGTCCAGGCTGTCTTGGTGAGTGTAATTACTGGACGCAGTTTTCTGTGTGTCCCCTCCAGTAATTCCACCCACCTGGACAGTCTCTACCGTAGACCAGCTAAACAAGACCAAGTTTCCAATCAGCAAGGTCACTGAGGGTGGCAACCGCTGACTCTGGGGAAGTGGGGAAGGGAGTCCACTCAGTGACACAAGTGGATTCCTGGAGACACTGATCCGGGGAAGGCACCGCCGACCTTAGGTAAGTGGGGAAGGGGAAACATCCGGGAGCGAACGGATGGATTCCTGGATAAGTGAGCTTGGGGAAGGTTGTAGTTAAGGCTGACCTTAGGTAAGTGGGGAAGGGGAGACATCTGGGAGCGAACGGATGGATTCCTGGATACATAAACCTGGGAAAGGCATGAATACCAGCAGTTGAGGCTGACCTTGGGTAAGTGGTTATGGGAAGACATCTGGCGGTAGACGGATGGATTCCTGGATACATGAACCTGGGGATGGCAAGAATACAGGTTGGTAAGGCTGACCTTGGGGAAGTGTGGAAGGGAAAACATCCGGAGGCGGACGGTTGGATTCATGGACACATGAACCTGGGGAAGGCTGAGGCTGGAAGGCAAAGGGAGAGAGACAGGCGATGCTGACCTTAGGGTAGTGAGGAAGGGGAGACATCCGGGGGCCCACGGATGGATTCCTGGACACATGAACCTGGGGAAGGCGAGGGGGGGGGACCTTAAAGACGAACCACTGGCCTCCACGTGGCAAGGTCTGGTAACTCAGAGATAACTCTGAGGCTGACAGTGGTCGCAAATAATAACTTTTCTTTTATTTATTAATTATTGTTTCGAATATTGTGTTATTCGCACTTCAGCCTCTCTGACAGTAGTCACGGTGGTGTTATTCTTACTCCAGCCTCCGTAACAGTAGTCACGGTGGTGTTATTCCCATTCCACCTCCCTTACAGTAGTCACGGTGGTGTTATTCTCACTTCAGCCTCTATGACAGTAGTCACGGTGGTGTTATTTCCACTCCAGCCTCCCTAAAAGTAGTCATGGTGGTACTATTCCCACTCCAGCCTCCCTGGCAGTACTCACGGTGGTGTGATTCCCAATCCAGCCTCCCTGGAGTCATGGCAGTGTTGTTATTTATGGTCATTCACCAGCAGTGTTGTTCATATTGTTCATTAATGGACTCACCAGAATTAAGATTAAAACAACTTGATCAATTTCAGTCGCTCCAGTAATCTGTGCTAATGTACTGTCTTTTTGTGTTACTGTTCTTCTGCGCTACTGTACTGTACTGTTCTTTTGTGTTACTGTACTGGTCTTGTGTGTTTCTATATTGTTAAGCTGTGTTTCTGTTCTGGTCTTCTGTGTTACTGTGTGGTACTGGTCTTCTGTGTTACTGTGTGGTACTGGTCTTCTGTGTTACTGTGTGGTACTGGTCTTCTGTGTTATTGTACTGTTCTGCTCTTCTGTGTTATTGTACTGTACTGGTCTTCTGTGTTATTGTACTGTAATGATCTTCTGTGTCATTGTACTGTACTGGTCTTCTGTGTCATTGTACTGTACTGGTCTTCTGTGTTATTGTACTGTACTGGTCTTCTGTGTTATTGTACTGTACAGGTCTTCTGTGTTATTGTACTGTACTTGTCTTCTGTGTTATTGTACTGTACTGGTCTTCTGTGTTATTGTACTGTACTGGTCTTCTGTGTTATTGTACTGTACTGGTCTTCTGTGTTATTGTACTGTACTGGTCTTCTGTGTTATTGTACTGTACTGGTCTTCTGTGTTATTGTACTGTACTGGTCTTCTGTGTTATTGTACTGTACTGGTCTTCTGTGTTATTGTACTGTACTGGTCTTCTGTGTTATTGTACTGTACTGGTCTTCTGTGTTATTGTACTGTACTGGTCTTCTGTGTTATTGTACTGTACTGGTCTTCTGTGTTATTGTACTGTACTGGTCTTCTGTGTTATTGTACTGTACTGGTCTTCTGTGTTATTGTACTGTACTGGTCTTCTGTGTTATTGTACTGTACTGGTCTTCTGTGTTATTGTACTGTACTGGTCTTCTGTGTTATTGTACTGTACTGGTCTTCTGTGTTATTGTACTGTACTGGTCTTCTGTGTTATTGTACTGTACTGGTCTTCTGTGTTATTGTACTGTACTGGTCTTCAGTGTTATTGTACTGTACTGGTCTTCAGTGTTATTGTACTGTTCTGGTCTTCTGTGTTATTGTACTGTACTGGTCTTCAAATTATAACAATTGGACGAAGAAGAAACAATGAAGAAAAAATCCGGCAACTTCTTAAAGATCCCCCTTACGAGTACCCAAATATAATTCATGCAATCCTAGTGAAGCCTTCCTTCAGGTTTACCTATTAAACTTGACACATTGCTCAGTGAATGTGAATTGTAGTTTTTATTCTGCTTTAGTGATCGGCAGTTTTACATCCTCCGGTACTGATGTTATTTGATATGTGAGAGAATGATTCTACAACGTGTCACTACAGCAACACCTGACCTGACACAATGACAACAACTTCATGCTCTACCACAAGTGGTATTTCAACCTGATAAATACGTTCACCTCTACAATTAATTATGGAAGGCAAAAATCAACGCTTGTATTAGATAAAGTAAAGTAGACGCTTGCAAATTATCTTTCCAAAGGTAAAGAGGTGCGAGGAAAAAATATTAAATACGTCTCTGTCACTTTTTTCTCATCTTCACTTCTCTGACATCTTCTGTATTATGAGAAAACATTGGTAACCAAACACTCACACGCTCAAATAAAACAATAAAACTCTGGATGAAGAAAATAGAATCTTCAAACTCAGGGACTCGATCTCCTGACAAAAGAAATTTCAGCGACCATGTAATAACTTGGCTGGAAGGTCTTCTTAATGTCTCGTACATTCATCTTTTATTTACTAGTATCTTAACCTTCTGTTCCAGTGTTTTACTGTATTGTTAATAAATGTTGTTGTACGATACTTGAGTGTTGCTGTTGTGTTGTATGTTACTGTATTGTGTTTTACGGTACAGTTCTCGTGTGTTGCTGTTGTGTTGTATGTTACTGTATTGTGTTTTACGGTACAGTTCTCGTGTGTTGCTGTTGTGTTGTATGTTACTGTAGTGTGTTTTACAGTTCTCGTGTGTTGCTGTATTGCTCTCCGAGTTAATGTATTGTTTTAATGTATTACTGCTCTGGTTTGTCATTTTACAGTATTGCCTTGTGTAACCACGTTTTTTTTCAAAGTTATTGTACTTGTGTATTACTGTATTGTTTCATTATATTCCTGTACTCTTCTATGTTATTGTGCTGTTCTTACGTGTTTGAATATCTTTTTTTTTTTTTGTTATTGTATTTGTGGTTAACGATGCTCTTTTTTATTTGTCACTGAACTGTTCTTACTTGTCACTTTAATTTTCTTCCAAGTTGTCATTCTTGTATGATGATGTAGTGTTATTTTATGTTGTATTTTCCTATGACATCTTCGACGATAGTTTCTCCTATATTGTCATTCATGTCTTCCAGAACAATTATGTCGACTCAAAATTCCCAAAACATTTACTTAACAATTCTCAAACTCAATATCCCACTCTCATCCACACTTATCTCCTCTATATGATATTAATACAAATAACACAATAAATAACAAACAAAAACAATATCTCTCCAGGAATAAAACTATCACAGTAGTCTCGATCTGACAAAAAACATTTTATCAGCCTATTCTTCAACCTGGCAAATTCGAGTCAATGTTTGTCTAGTATATTGCTGTTTTATGAACTTATATGTTGCTGTGTTGTCTTTTCAAAACTTTCAACAAAAAATATATTATTTTGCAACAATACGTTTCTTGCTATGTTTAACTTGTGGTAAATTATGTTGATCCATACATCACCTTCCCGTTTTAGTCTCTGTTCTTCATTACTTAAACTTTGTCTTTCGCATCACTTGTAAATCACAGTTCTGATATACACTTTTCCTAGTATACTCAACAGACAATACACAAACATCTACTGTTCACATTGACTACACTTTTTTTTTTACAATTCTAACACTGTGTCTGGCAGCTGTTGAAGTGTATTGGAAGCAAAGTGTGACACAAAGCTAGACTTGTGAAGAGCGATGTTTACTAACTAATACATGTAATTAAAACTCAGATACTATTATTCTACATCAACACAGCTTCAGTAGTTTCAACAGTACGCAAACATTTGAAGATTATAAACAGAGACTCACACTTCTGTTCACCCGTTAAGGGATCTTTTGAAACAGCAATTGTAATATGCACCTGAATAATGATATTTTTCACAAATATGTTTACACTGAGAACAATTTCCTTAATGGAAAGTTTATGATATGATCAATATATTTTAACCAGCGTTATTACTTAAGAGTGTTTAGTGTTAGCACTCAGTGTGAGGGCGAAGGTTGCTTCTGCAGTCTAAGATGTGAAGGAATTTATCCAACACTGTAGACTATGTTAGTGTTATAAGACTGAGTCTTTGTTTGTATCACTGTATTGTGTGAAGTCTTTGATGAGACGATATATACTGACTGTGTAAACTCATTGTAGTGTGTTAGTGAGTTGTACGCCCAGATATTAGTGCCAGTCTTAAGAGTTTTGTGTGATTGAGCTCAATAAATATTAGTTTTATGTCGAACTTTGAGAGTTTGATTAACTTACAGTTGGTGTCTGTGTTGACATGAGTCTTCTCCAGATGGTGACCCGTCACTCTCTCCTGAAGGAGTGTCAGTGTTTGCATACGTTATTTACATATTGATGTGTACATGTGTGCGTTTGTGTGTGTGTGTAGCGTGGAGGTTAAAAGTGTAAGGAGTGGGTGCGTGTGTATTTGTGTTTACATACTAGTAAAACTAAAAAGAAAGGATTATAAATGCATTGCTGAATAAATGTATGTGTGTGTTTGATACAGAGGATTTTGTGTGTGTTGCTTTATTCGTGCGTCTGTATGTGTTGTGTGTGTGTAGGATGTGTATAGAAGTGTGCCCGCTTGTGAACCTTAGTGTACTGTGAAGATCACTAACGAGGGCAAAAAGATATCTGAAAACAATTAATTACAGTTATCATGCAGTGAACAAAAAGGTTCACAAACCCACACTAATATTCGCATATAAAAACGTTCACAAATACACTTACACAATTAAATAAATGAACAAGTTAATAACTCAACAGGCCATTTGGAATCCTGGGTTGTAATATGTAACTATTGATTTTCTCTTTGCGATGCAAATAACATCGCAAACAGCGTCACATCTTGAGTTTTACCAGAAGATATTAGGTGAAGGAGACAGTTAATGGATGATATAAGCAAGGATTGGAAGAAGGGTAAGTTAGAGTTCAGGTAATAACAACAAAGGCTGATAAGGTACATTAAAAACGTGGTTCACTGTATCAGCATATTTAGCTGATTAGCAGGTATAGGTCAGCAATAGAGATAATTAGGAAGAAGGGTGGGAAACCTGTCATATGTGGCATTTTGCCAAGGAGAGGAGTTGGAAATGAATGGTTGTCCAGAGCAATTGGTGTCAATTGCTGGCTGGACAAATACTGTAAGGAAAATGCGGTAACATTCATTGACAACTGGGACCTCTTCTATGGCAGAAATGACATGTATGCCAGGGATGGGGTTCACTTGTCTAGGTGTGGGGTGGGAGCACTGGCCAATGCAGTGGAGGGAGCTGTTAGGTCTTTAAACTAGGAATAGTTAGTGGTATGGGTTTTGGCGGGAAAACTGTGAAGTCGCAGGGTAGTAACATGAGTACTAGGAGAACTAGTAATAGGCAAAATGAGGAGGATATTGAAAAGCCAGTGGCACTAATTGACAATGACAGTAATAGGTTTAGTGGAATAACAGAAAGGAGCAGGAAGGGTAAAGAGATAGGAGGGTCATTAAATATTTATTACACAAATAGTCGCAGTGCTAGGAATAAGATGGACGAGTTGAGACTAGTTGCTAGTGCAGGTAACATAGATGTATTTGCCATTACTGAGACGTGGTTTAATTCAAAAAGTCGGGACATGCCTGCAGAATGTCACATTCAGGGTTTTAAATTGTTCCAAGTAGATAGAAGTATCGGGAAGGGGGGTGGGGTGGCATTGTATGTCCGAGATCGCTTGAACTGTTGCATAAAAACGGGTATTAAGTCTGAAGTAACACATACAGAGTCTGTTTGAATAGAATTTTCAGAGGGGCATGAAAAATTAATTTTAGGTGTGATATACCGTCCCCCAAATTTAGATAGGGACCAAGGGAGACTACTATGGGAGGAAATTTTTAGGGCCACAAGGCACGATAATGTAGTAATTCTAGGAGACTTTAACTTTAGTCATATTGATTGGAATTTCTTGACTGGGAATTTAGAATCATACGATTTCTTAGAAGTAGTTCAGGATTGTTTTTTGAAGCAGTTTGTGACAGAACCTACAAGGGGTAATAACCTGCTTGACTTAGTTCTGGCAAACAATGAATCCCTTGTTAATAATTTAGAAGTTTCAGAGGAACTGGGTGCTAGCGACCACAAATCAATTACATGTAGAATTGAATGGAAGTATGATAGTAGGGATAACTCAGTAACAGTCCCAGATTTTCGCTTAGCAGATTACGATGGGCTTAGAGAACACTTATCATCTGTTGACTGGGGTAACGAAGAGAGCTATCAATATGACAGTTTTCTGAACACAATACATGCTGCTCAAAGAACGTTTATCCCTTATAAGGAAATTAGATCAAATAGAAATGAACCAAAATGGATGAATAATAGGCTGAAATATCTACTAGGGCATAAGAAAGGAATTTATAGGCGTATCAAAAGAGGCGAGGGTCATCTTATGAATCAGTATATTGACATTAAGAGGGACATTAAAAAGGGGATAAGAAAAGCTAAAAGGGACTATGAAGTTAAAGTTGCTAGGGATTCTAAAACTAACCCAAAAAGTTTTTTCCAGGTCTATAGAACAAAAGTCAGAGATAAGATAGGTCCCCTTAAAAATAACTATGGGCATCTTACTGACAAAGAGAATGAAATGTGCTCGATTTTAAATAATTATTTTCTCTCGGTTTTTACACAGGAAGACACTAATAATATTCCGGTAATTAATTTTTATAGTGTATCAGAAGAAGATAAATTATGTAACATCACAGTCACTAGTGAAATGGTTGTGAAGCAGATAGACAGACTGAAGCAAAATAAGTCACCGGGTCCTGATGAGGTTTTTTCAAGGGTTCTAAAGGAATGCAAAATGGAAGTCTGTGAACCATTAACTAATATTTTTAATTTATCTCTTCAAACAGGTGCAGTGTCTGATATGTGGAAGATGGCTAATGTAATTCCTATTTTTAAAACAGGGGACAAGTCGTTACCGTCAAATTACCGCCCAATAAGCCTGACCTCAATTGTAGGCAAATTACTAGAGTCAATTATAGCTGAGATTATAAGAAGCCATCTCGATAAGCATAGCTTGATTAATGATACTCAGCATGGATTCACAAGAGGCCGGTCTTGTCTAACTAATTTATTGACTTTCTTCAGTAAAGCTTTTGAGGCTGTTGACCACGATAAAGAATTTGATATTATTTACTTAGATTTTAGTAAGGCATTTGATAGAGTTCCGCACCAAAGACTGTTGAAGAAAGTAGCAGCTCATGGCATTGGGGGAAGGGTGCTCTCGTGGATCGAATCATGGCTCACAGACAGGAAGCAAAGAGTGTCCATAAATGGGGTTAAATCCGAGTGGGGATCAGTAACAAGTGGCGTTCCACAGGGATCAGTCTTGGGCCCGTTGTTGTTTATAATATATATCAATGATCTTGATGAAGGAATTACTAGTGATATGAGCAAATTCGCCGATGACACGAAGATAGGTAGGATAATTGATTCAAACGTAGATATTAGGGAACTTCAGGAGGATTTAGACAAACTCTACTCTTGGTCAGAAAAGTGGCAGATGCAGTTCAATGTAGATAAATGCAAGGTTCTGAAGCTCGGGAGTGTCCATAACCCTAGCACTTATAAGTTAAATAATGTAGAACTTAACCATACAGATTGCGAAAAGGACTTGGGGGTTATGGTAAGCAGCAACCTTAAACCAAGACAGCAATGCCTAAGCGTACGTAATAAGGCAAATAGATTACTGGGATTTATATCAAGAAGTGTAAGCAACAGAAGTCCAGAGGTCATACTGCAGCTTTATACATCATTAGTAAGGCCTCACCTAGATTATGCAGCTCAATTCTGGTCTCCATATTACAGAATGGACATAAATTCGTTAGAAAACATTCAGCGTAGGATGACTAAATTAATACATAGCATTAGAAATCTTCCTTATGAAGAAAGATTGAAGACTCTTAAGTTACATTCACTTGTTAGACGAAGAATGAGGGGAGACCTGATCGAAGTGTATAAGTGGAAGATAGGTATTAATAAAGGGGATGTTAACAAGGTCTTGAGGATATCTCTCCAAGAGAGAACCCGCAGTAATGGATTTAAATTAGATAAGTTTAGATTTAGAAAGGACATAGGTAAGTATTGGTTTGGAAATAGGGTAGTTGATGAGTGGAACAGTCTACCTAGTTGGGTTATTGAGGCTAGGACTTTGGGTAGTTTCAAATTTAGGTTGGATAAGTACATGAGTGGGAGGGGTTGGATTTGAGTGGGACTTGCACATCAGAGCTTATTTCTTGGGTAGCATTGAAAATTGGGTAGGTCAAATGTTTGTTAGTGGAATGAATTGTAAAGGACCTGCCTAGTATGGGCCAACAGGCCTGCTGCAGTGTTCCTCCTTTCTTATGTTCTTATGTTCTTAT
>NW_027201199.1:10000-12840 GCF_038502225.1 Cherax quadricarinatus
AGCGGGTGTGTGGTTAACGTGGTGAGGGCAGCGGGTGTGTGGTTAACGTGGTGAGGGCAGCAGGTGTGTGGTTAACGTGGTGAGGGCAGCAGGTGTGTGGTTAACGTGGTGAGGGCAGCAGGTGTGTGGTTAACGTGGTGAGGGCAGCAGGTGTGTGGTTAACGTGGTGAGGGCAGCAGGTGTGTGGTTAACGTGGTGAGGGCAGCGGGTGTGTGGTTAACGTGGTGAGGGCAGCAGGTGTGTGGTTAACGTGGTGAGGGCAGCAGGTGTGTGGTTAACGTGGTGAGGGCAGCAGGTGTGTGGTTAACGTGGTGAGGGCAGCAGGTGTGTGGTTAACGTGGTGAGGGCAGCAGGTGTGTGGTTAACGTGGTGAGGGCAGCGGGTGTGTGGTTAACGTGGTGAGGGCAGCAGGTGTGTGGTTAACGTGGTGAGGGCAGCAGGTGTGTGGTTAACGTGGTGAGGGCAGCAGGTGTGTGGTTAACGTGGTGAGGGCAGCAGGTGTGTGGTTAACGTGGTGAGGGCAGCAGGTGTGTGGTTAACGTGGTGAGGGCAGCAGGTGTGTGGTTAACGTGGTGAGGGCAGCAGGTGTGTGGTTAACGTGGTGAGGGCAGCAGGTGTGTGGTTAACGTGGTGAGGGCAGCGGGTGTGTGGTTAACGTGGTGAGGGCAGCAGGTGTGTGGTTAACGTGGTGAGGGCAGCAGGTGTGTGGTTAACGTGGTGAGGGCAGCAGGTGTTTGGTTAACGTGGTGAGGGCAGCGGGTGTGTGGTTAACGTGGTGAGGGCAGCAGGTGTGTGGTTAACGTGGTGAGGGCAGCGGGTGTGTGGTTAACGTGGTGAGGGCAGCAGGTGTGTGGTTAACGTGGTGAGGGCAGCAGGTGTGTGGTTAACGTGGTGAGGGCAGCAGGTGTGTGGTTAACGTGGTGAGGGCAGCAGGTGTGTGGTTAACGTGGTGAGGGCAGCGGGTGTGTGGTTAACGTGGTGAGGGCAGCGGGTGTGTGGTTAACGTGGTGAGGGCAGCAGGTGTGTGGTTAACGTGGTGAGGGCAGCAGGTGTGTGGTTAACGTGGTGAGGGCAGCAGGTGTGTGGTTAACGTGGTGAGGGCAGCAGGTGTATGGTTAACGTGGTGAGGGCAGCAGGTGTGTGGTTAACGTGGTAAGGGCAGCAGGTGTGTGGTTAACGTGGTGAGGGCAGCAGGTGTGTGGATAACGTGGTGAGGGCAGCAGGTGTGTGGTTAACGTGGTGAGGGCAGCAGGTGTGTGGTTAACGTGGTGAGGGCAGCAGGTGTGTGGTTAACGTGGTGAGGGCAGCAGGTGTGTGGTTAACGTGGTGATGGCAGCGGGTGTGTGGTTAACGTGGTGAGGGCAGCAGGTGTGTGATTAACGTGGTGAGGGCAGCAGGTGTGTGGTTAACGTGGTGAGGGCAGCAGGTGTGTGGTTAACGTGGTGAGGGCAGCAGGTGTGTGGTTAACGTGGTGAGGGCAGCAGGTGTGTGGTTAACGTGGTGAGGGCAGCAGGTGTGTGGTTAACGTGGTGAGGGCAGCAGGTGTGTGGTTAACGTGGTGAGGGCAGCAGGTGTGTGGTTAACGTGGTGAGGGCAGCAGGTGTGTGGTTAACGTGGTGAGGGCAGCAGGTGTGTGGTTAACGTGGTGAGGGCAGCAGGTGTGTGGTTAACGTGGTGAGGGCAGCGGGTGTGTGGTTAACGTGGTGAGGGCAGCAGGTGTGTGGTTAACGTGGTGAGGGCAGCAGGTGTGTGGTTAACGTGGTGAGGGCAGCAGGTGTTTGGTTAACGTGGTGAGGGCAGCGGGTGTGTGGTTAACGTGGTGAGGGCAGCAGGTGTGTGGTTAACGTGGTGAGGGCAGCGGGTGTGTGGTTAACGTGGTGAGGGCAGCAGGTGTGTGGTTAACGTGGTGAGGGCAGCAGGTGT
Source organism: Cherax quadricarinatus (assembly GCF_038502225.1). NCBI lineage: Eukaryota > Metazoa > Arthropoda > Malacostraca > Decapoda > Parastacidae > Cherax > Cherax quadricarinatus. Next base: position 11,924 of record NW_027201199.1, read on the forward strand.
GTGGTTAACGTGGTGAGGGCAGCAGGTGTGTGGTTAACGTGGTGAGGGCAGCAGGTGTGTGGTTAACGTGGTGAGGGCAGCGGGTGTGTGGTTAACGTGGTGAGGGCAGCGGGTGTGTGGTTAACGTGGTGAGGGCAGCAGGTGTGTGGTTAACGTGGTGAGGGCAGCAGGTGTGTGGTTAACGTGGTGAGGGCAGCAGGTGTGTGGTTAACGTGGTGAGGGCAGCAGGTGTATGGTTAACGTGGTGAGGGCAGCAGGTGTGTGGTTAACGTGGTGAGGGCAGCAGGTGTGTGGTTAACGTGGTGAGGGCAGCAGGTGTGTGGATAACGTGGTGAGGGCAGCAGGTGTGTGGTTAACGTGGTGAGGGCAGCAGGTGTGTGGTTAACGTGGTGAGGGCAGCAGGTGTGTGGTTAACGTGGTGAGGGCAGCAGGTGTGTGGTTAACGTGGTGAGGGCAGCAGGTGTGTGGTTAACGTGGTGATGGCAGCGGGTGTGTGGTTAACGTGGTGAGGGCAGCAGGTGTGTGATTAACGTGGTGAGGGCAGCAGGTGTGTGGTTAACGTGGTGAGGGCAGCAGGTGTGTGGTTAACGTGGTGAGGGCAGCAGGTGTGTGGTTAACGTGGTGAGGGCAGCAGGTGTGTGGTTAACGTGGTGAGGGCAGCAGGTGTGTGGTTAACGTGGTGAGGGCAGCAGGTGTGTGGTTAACGTGGTGAGGGCAGCAGGTGTATGGTTAACGTGGTGAGGGCAGCGGGTGTGTGGTTAACGTGGTGAGGGCAGCAGGTGTGTGGTTAACGTGGTGAGGGCAGCAGGTGTGTGGTTAACGTGGTGAGGGCAGCAGGTGTGTGGATAACGTGGTGAGGGCAGCGGGTGTCTCTCCTCTTCTACAAGGTATCAGTATATTGGAGAGAAGCTTACGGC
>NW_027201200.1:0-12835 GCF_038502225.1 Cherax quadricarinatus
ACTGGTCTCTGATACTGCTAGTCTAATGGTTGCTGGCACTGCTAGTCTACTGGTTGCTGGTACTGCTAGTTAACTGGTGGCTGGTACTGCCAGTTTTCTGGTCGCAGGCACTGCTAGTCTTCTAGTCGTGGCACTGGTAATCAACTGGCTGCTGGTACTGCTAGTTAACCGGTTGCTGGTACTGCTAGTCTACTGGTCGCTGGCACTGCTAGTCTACTGGTCGCTGGCACTGTTAGTCTCCTGGTCGCTGGCACTGCTAGTCTACTGGTCGCTGGTACTGCTAGTGTACTGGTCGCTGGTACTGCTAGTCTACTGGTTGCTGGTACTGTACTGCTAGTCTAGTTAACTGGTCGCTGGCATTGCTAGTCTACTGGTCGCTGTCACAGCTAGTCTACTGGTCGCTGGCACTGTTAGTCTACTGGTCGCTGGCACTGCTAGTTTACTGGTCGCTGGCACTGCTAGTCTACTGGTCGCTGTTACTGCTAATCTACTGGTTGCTGGCACTGCTAGTCTGCTGATCGCTGGTACTGCTAGTCTACTGGTCGCTGGTACTGCTTGTCTACTGGTACTGCTAGTCTACTGGTCGCTGGCACTAGTCTAGTCGCTGCACTGCTAGTCTACTGGTCGCTGGCACTGCTAGTACTGGTGGCTGGCACTGCTAGTCTCTCTGATACTGCTAGTCGCTGGTACTGCTAGTCTACTGGTCGCTGGTACTGCTAGTCTACTGGTCGCTGGCACTGGCACTTAGTCTACTGGTCGCTGGCACTGCTAGTCTACTTGTCGCTGGCACTGGTAACTGGTCTACTGGTAGCTTGCACTGCTAGTCTACTGGTCGCTGGCACTGCTAGTCAACTGGTTGCTGGCACTGCTAGTCTACTGGATGCTGGCACTGCTAGTCTACTGGTTGCTAGCACTGCTAGTCTACTGGTTGCTGCACTGCTAGCACTGGCAGTCTACTGATCGCTGTCACTGCTAGTCTACTGGTCTCTGATACTGCTAGTCTACTGGTTGCTGGCACTGCTAGTCTACTGGTTGCTGGTACTGCTAGTTAACTGATGAATGGTACTGTTAGTCGCCTGGTCGCTGGCACTGCTAGTCTCTAGTCGTTGGCACTAATAGCTAACTGGTGGCTGGTACTGCTGTCTACTGGTTCCTGGTACTGCTAGTTACTGGTGGCTGGTACTGCTAGTCTACTGGTCGCTGCAATGGTAGTCAACTGGTCGCTGGCACTGGTAGTCTACTGGCCGCTGGCACTGCTAGTCTACTGGTCGTTGGCACTGGTAGTCTACTGGTTGCTGGCACTGCTAGTCAAGTGGTCGCTGGCACTGATAGTCTACTGGTCGCTGGCACTGCTAGTCTACTGGTCGCTGGCACTGGTTGTCTACTGGTCGCTGGCACTGCTAGTCTACTGGTTGCTGGTACTGCTAGCTAACTGGTGGCCTGGCACTGCTAGTCTGCTGATCGCTGGTACTGCTAGTCTACTGGTCGCTGGCACTGCTAGTCTACTGGTGGTTGGCACTGCTAGTCTACTGGTCGCTGGCACTGCTAGTCTACTGGTTGCTGGCACTGCTAGTCTACTGGTCGCTGGCACTCCTAGTCTACTGGTCGCTGGCACTGCTAGTCTACTGGTCGCTGGTACTGCTAGTCTACTGATCGCTGGTACTGCTAGTCTACTGGTCGCTGGCACTGCTAGTTTACTGGTCGCTAGCACTGCTAGTCTACAGGTCGCTGGTACTGCTAGTATACTGGTCGCTGGCACTCCTAGTCTATTGGTCGCTGGCACTGCTAGTCACCTAGTCGCTGGCACTAATAGATAACTGGTGGCTGGTACTGCTAGTTTACTGGACGCAGGCACTGGTAGTCTACTGGTCGCTGGCACTGGTAGTCTACTGGTTGCTGGCACTGGTAGTCTACTGATCGCTGGCACTGCTAGTCTACTGGTCTCTTATACTGATAGTCAACTGATCGCTGGCACTGCTAGTCTATCGCTGGCACTGCTAGTCTACTTGTCGCTGGCACTGGTAATCTACTAGTCTCTTGCACTGCTAGTCTACTGGTCGCTGGCACTGGTAGTCAACTGGTTGCTGGCACTGCTAGTCTACTGGTCGCTGGCACTGCTAGTCTACTGTTCGCTTGCACTGCTAGTCTACTGGTCGCTGGCACTGCTAGTCTACTGATCGCTGTCAACTAGTCTACTGGCTGACTGCTAGTCTATTGATCGCTGGCACTGCTAGTCTTCTAGTAGCTGGCACTAATAGTTAACTGGTGGCTGGTACTGCTAGTCTACTGGTCGCTGGCACTGTAGTCTACTTGTTGCTGGTACTGCTAGTTAACTGGTGGCTGCTACTGCTAGTCTACTGGTCGCTGGCACTGGTAGTCTACTGGTCGCTGGCACTGCTAGTCTACTGGTCGTTGGCACTGGTAGTCTACTGGTCGCTTGCACTGCTAGTCTACTGGTCTCTGATACTGCTAGTCTACTGGTTGCTGGCACTGCTAGTCTACTGGTTGCTGGTACTGCTAGTTAACTGGTGGCTGGTACTGCCAGTTTTCTGATCGCAGGCACTGCTAGTCTTCTAGTCGCTGGCACTGGTAATCAACTGGCTGCTGGTACTGCTAGTTAACTGGTTGCTGGTACTGCTAGTCTACTGGTCGCTGGCACTGCTAGTCTACTGGTCGCTGGCACTGCTAGTCTCCTGGTCGCTGGCACTGCTAGTCTACTGGTCGCTGGTACTGCTAGTGTACTGGTCGCTGGTACTGCTAGTCTACTGGTTGCTGGTACTGCTAGTTAACTGGTCGCTGGCACTGCTAGTCTACTGGTCGCTGGTACTGCTAGTCTACTGCTCGCTGGCACTTCTAGTTTACTGGTCGCTGGCGCTTCTAGTCTACTGGTCGCTGGCACTGGTAGTCAACTGGTTGCTGGCATTGCTAGTTTACTGGTAGCTGGCACTTCTAGTCTACTGGTTGCTGGCACTGGTAGTCCACTAATCTCTGGCACTGCTAGTCTACTGGTCGCTGGCACTGCTAGTCTACTGGTCGCTGGCACTGGCAATCAAGTGGTCGCTGGCACTGGTAGTCTACTGGTCGCTGGCACTGCTAGTCTGCTGCTCGATGGCACTTGTAGTGTTCTGGTGTCTGATACTGCTAGTTAACTGGTGGATGGGACTGCTAGTATATTGGTCGCTGGCACTGGTTGTCTACTGGTCGCTGGCACTGCTAGTCTACTTGTCGCTGGCACTGGTAATCTACTGGTTACTTGCACTGCTAGTCTACTGGTCGCTGGCACTGGTAGTCAACTGGTTGCTGGCACTGCTAGTCTACTGGTCGCTGGCACTGCTAGTCTACTGGTTGCTAACACTGCTACTCTACTGGTCGCTGGCACCGTCAGTCTACTGATCACTGTCAATGCTAGTCTACTGGTCTCTGATACTGCAAGTATTACAACCTAGGATTTCAAATGGCCTGTTATCCCAGGTGTAATGGGAGCAAATAAACACAGTAGAAAAAGTTTAGACTTATATTATCCTTCACCAATTATAACAGCAATATGTACACTATGTACAGTGATAAATATAGTGCACTCCACGGTAAGCAAGGCAGAAATAGAAGCCACAAGATAGCAGACCGTGCTTCAACCAGCTCTAGAATGGGAATGACAAGGGCAGACAGGAGAGCGGTATCCACATAACCTCTGCGATTGTCAATCCCACCTTCTTATTGGCTAGAACCTGGTCACTAGTTGAACGATGGGGCCCCATCATCAACTCTTAGCAACCTGGTTCGCTGGTTGGGGGAGATAGCCTGTAAATGAGGGTGTGTCCATGCGCCGAATAAAGGTTACGTACTCTTTGCATGCCACACCCCCACCCCCGAGAAGGCTCAGGATTAGGCTGCCACCTCCCAGTGGTAACCGTGCCGCCATGGCACCAAATAATGGGACCGCCTATCCTCTCCACCATCCAACTCTTAGATAGAGCTCAGCTTTCCTAGTGACCAAAAGCCAAACCCTAAACTCAGAGTGAGACAGCAGTCAGATAGGCCAACATAGGTCCAAGATACAAGCGGACGGTAGCCCGTATCCCCTCACTAAAAAAAAAACCCCACATCAGGGGATAAAAAAAAGAGCTTGAAAGGGGGGTTACCACAAATACATCCTAACCTAAATAAAATATTAAACTAGACTCTTGACAAAGAGTCTGCCAACACATTTTCTTTGCCGGCAATGTAATTAATTTTGAGGTTATAGGGCTGCAGCCTGAGCGTCCAACGCATAAGCCTTGTGTTGTGATTCTTCATGGCTTGGAGATAGACTAACGGGTTGTGATCACTGTAGACTGTGACCACCTGCGATGTCTGGCCCACATAAACATCGAAATGCTCCAAAGCCATTACCAGCGCGAGGGCTTCTTTTTCAATGGTAGAGTAAGCTCTCTGATGTGGCTGGAACTTAGCTGAAAAGTATGCGATTGGCTGCAGCTCCTTGTTCCCGATTTGTAATAGTACCGCCCCAACCCCAGACTCACAAGCATCAACCTGTAATGAAAAAGGTTTGGAGAAGTCTGGAGACAGGAGAATGGGTGCAGAGCACAATAATCTTTTTGCTTTATTAAAAGCAGTGTTACAATCTGACGTCCAATTAAAGGGAACTTTATGACTGGTAAGAGAGGTAAGAGGGGCTACAATATCTGAGAAATTCTTACAGAATCTTCTGTAAAATCCTATCATGCCTAGGAAACGTTGAAGAGATTTCCTATCATGAGGAACTGGATAATCTTTAATCGAAAGAACTTTAGCAAGTTTAGGTGCAACATTACCACTACCTACTTCATGGCCTAGAAAAGTGATAGTGGCCTGGCCAAAGGAAGATTTAGATAAATTAACTGTTAATTGGGAATTCTTAAAGGTCTCAAACAGAGCTTTAAGTCTAAGTAGGTGTTGATCCCAAGTATCAGACACCACAACAATATCATCTAGGTATGCTGCCGTGCCTTCAAGTCCTTTAATAGCCTGATGGATGAGTTTCTGGAATGAAGAGGGGGAATTTTTCATTCCGAAGGGGGTAACTGTATACTGATAATGACCTCCTGGAATCACGAAGGCAGAGATTTCCTTCGCCTTATCTGTCAAAGGTACCTGATAGTAACCTTTAAGGAGATCTAATTTGGACACAAAAGTAGCCTTACCCACAAAGTCAATTACGTCATCCAGACGAGGAAGAGGGTAAGCATCTGTGATTGTGACCTCGTTCACTTTACGGTAGTCTGTGCACATACGAAACCCTCCATCAGCCTTTTTTACTAGGATGCACGGTGAAGCCCATGGACTAGATGACTCCTCCACTAAACCATGTTCTAACAAGAAGTCTACTTCCTGCTGAAGTAGCCTTTGCTTTTCAGGATTAGCTCTGTAGGGGGAGAGTTTAATTGGTTTAGATTTTCCCACATCTACATCATGGTAACCTAACGTACATTTTTTCGGCACATCCGAAAAAATATTAGGATATGACTGTAGAAGCTCAGTTAAATTGGTTGCTTGTATTTCAGATAATCCATCCATTAACGGGCTAGGATCCTTGAGGAGGACAGAATTTGAAAGTTTAGTATTAATTTCAGAGATAGAGTGCAAAGAGTCAGAGTCGTCCTCAGAGGTAGAGGACAGAGTCATTACTGGGACTTTATCTGGTGTATGAAAGGCCTTGATTTGATTAATGTGGTAAGTTTTTGTTTTTGAGGTCTTATCAATGGGAGCTACCACATAATTTAAATCAGATAATCTACTTACAATCTGCATAGGTCCCGTATATCTAGCTTTCAAGGTGTGGCCAGGTATAGGTTCCTGCACCAACACCTTGTCTCCTGGATGGAAGGAGCGGAATTGTGCACTTTTGTCATACCTCTGTTTCATCTTACTTTGAGCTATCTTTAGGTTAGCCGTGGCCAACTCACGTGCCACCTGCAACCTTGAAGACGGGTTGTAGAGTGCTGAGCTTACGTCTTCTCCCATCCATCCTTCTTTGAGCACCCGAAGAGGACCTCGTACATTGTGCCCAAAGATCAGCTCAAACGGACTATACCCTGTAGACTCTTGCACCGTCTCTCGTACTGAGAACAGCAACAAAGGTAGAGATTCATCCCAATCTGTCGGAAAGTGCATGCAAAAACTTCTCATCATTGTTTTTAATGTTTGGTGGAATCTTTCCAAGGCGCCTTGGGACTGAGGATGATAGGCAGTGGATAAGTTGTGAATTATCCCTAACCTAGTTAATACTTCCCTAAATGCTTTGGCAGTGAAGTTAGTACCTTGATCACTTTGTATAGTTTTAGGAATGCCAAAACAAGAAATGAATTTTGTTAAAGCTTTGAGAATAGCTTTAGTATTGATACTACGCATTGGGATCGCTTCAGGATATCTGGTTACTTTATCCATAATTGTAAATAAATACTGATTTCCAGACTTTGACTTAGGTAGTGGACCTACACAATCTATAATTAAATCTGCAAAAGGTTCTCCATCAGCAGGTATGGGTTGGAGAGGTGCAGGTTTAATGGAATGTCCAGGTTTTCCAACTTGCTGACATTCTCGGCAACACCTAATATGATTCTTCACATCTTTCTTTAATTTTGGCCAATAAAATTCTTTTGTGATTCTATACAAGGTTTTTGTAATTCCTAAGTGACCTCCTGATGACGTATTATGAGCTATATTTAATATCTGAGGTCTATACTTGGTTGGAACCACTAACCTGTCGTATAATTGCCGGCCCTCTTTCTCCTTACCAGTCTCAGTGCAAACCAAATAATCATTTTTAACTTCATACTTGACTGGATGACCCCAAGAGGATTTACCCATGGCTGCCTGAAAAGCGAATTTTAAAGAAGGGTCCTTTCGTTGTTCCTCCCGGAAGGACAGTCCCTCGGGCATGGAAACAGAGACATCTGGCAATCCTGCAACCTGGGAATAGGAAGGCTTGATCGGGGTCTGTTCACTTGATTTACGAGACTCCGGCCGGTGTGTCTCATAAAACAACGTGGCTATTCCGAGATCGGAGTCGTCCAAGGATAGGTCAACATTCTCCCCAGACAACCCTTGGGATGTTGCCCGAGTTATGGCCAACACTGGAGAAGCATTAATCATTATAGGTTCAGGACACGAAGTAACAGTAGTAATGTTATTACCCAGTAATAACATGGCATTTTTCATGGGAAATCCTTTTGAGATACCTACAGTCAAGTACCCAGTGTAATATTTGCACTGTACATAAATTTTATGCAAAGGAACTGAATATATAGCTCCTCCATAGGCTTCCAATAAAACTGAGGAATTCAAGGAAGTATTCTCTGAAAGGGGTAATATTCCTTCTCTGACAAGTGAGCAATATGCTCCAGTATCTCTAAAGGTATTTACTTTAGTTGGTTCTGAGTTTTCCTGAAGGGAAATAAGACTTTCGCAATAATAAGGGGCCATACCTTTTTCTACTTCTCTAGGGGACATGTTACTAGGGATATTAGAGATTTTCCCGATGGGTTGAGGTTTTTGGGGGCAGTTGGAACTGATGTGACCTACTTTATTGCACCTGAAGCAGACGACAGGCTTGCCCTTTACTCCCTGATGACGTTGCAAGTGGTGTCGTTCTGGCTGGTGCCTCTCTGGATATTGTTGTCGAGATGCTCCATAAGTAGTTTGCCTCTCCGCAGGGGGACCATATGTTGAGAAGCGTGGCTCACCAGGTGACTTGGTTGGATGACGTAGACGCTCTCCCTCCGGCTGGCACTTCATTCTCCAATGTTGTCGATCTCTGCTCACGCCAGACTGTTGAAAAGAGAGACGGGACCGCTCGGACAAGGAGCGGTTCGTTTCGAAGGTATCAGCCAACCTGGCCGCCTCCAATGCAGTGGTTAAGTCACGATCCTGCAGAAAGACACGAACCTCTGGTCCCACAGACTCCAGCAGGTTATCAATCAGAATAAGCTGCACCAGCTCCTCAAAGTTAGAGACACCACTCGCTTTATACCAGCTGGTAAAAGCTTTGGTTTGCTGTCTCACAAAGTCCACCAGGGATTGACCAAGCTGCCGCCTGTTCAATTTGAAGGTCTTACGATATTTAGCTGGGATACATGTATATGCTCCCAACACTGTGGTCTTCACTACTTGATAATCAGAGAATTCAGCGTCAGTTAATACCGACGTAAATTCCTGTGCCTTACCCAATAATGCTGTATGAACCAACGCTGCCCAGTGCTGTTCCGGCCACCTCAAGGCTCGAGCCTGATTTTCGAAGCTTTCGAAAAATTGCTCTGGTTCGGCCTCATTGAAGCGGGGAACAAGCTGTACTGCTTTTTGTAAACTGAAATCGTTTACAGAATGCGAAAACTGCCTCCTTTCTCTTTCCCTATCAAATTCTTCCCTTGCGAATGCTCTCTGTTCCCTAGTTTGCTCCAGCGTGATTTTTGCCAGCTCAAGTGCCAACGACGCTGATTCACCTCGAGACAACCCAGCTGCACCATACTGACCATTTTGCTCCGTAGGTGTATCATCTTCCTCATGCGAGAACATAAGAGTTTTTTCCCTAGCTCCCGTAGAGGGAGGAGTTTGATGTGCCATCTCTTCTTCAATAAGTATGTCAGCAATAAGTGAACGCAGTTGCGCAGCTGTGAGAGTGCGTTTATAGGGAATGCCAATGGAACGAGCAATTTGCCAACAACGCTGTAGGAACAATTTAGGTAGGTTATGCAAAGTATATGCCGACACCAGGCGTCTGACTCGTCTAGGTGGCATAAGTTATTCGCTATGCACAGTACGAATACCCCAACGTAACACGTTAATTTGCAGAACACGCTTAGCTATGCACAGTACGATTGCAGAATACGCATACAAGCAAAGCCGACTGCACACAAGATTGACCGTAGCGAAGCGAGCACACTGAACAAGCTAGTAGCGAGCTGTTGAACGATCACACAATAGCAAGGCTGATCATAAGCAACTGACACGCAAAATTTGTAAAGCGAAGCGAAACAGCAAGCTACACCATGTTCCTGCTACAAGCTTCACCCTAAGCTCAACCGTTTCTCTAAGTCCAGCTCTCGGACAGGCTACCCATATTACAAAAAAAGTAATTTTTAAGAGAAGATGATGTTAAGATTTACTTCTTTTGTAATAAAGAGTTCGGGATACATAAATACACATTAAAATCAATTAATCTTTAATATATAAAAATCAACTATCTTTGGTCTAGAGGTATTTGAACTATGATATAATAATAATATGTACATGTTACTATAATAAATTATAATCAGCATTTTACTAAAATAATAAATAATTAATAACCCTACACAGGGTACAACTCTTGACACTATTGTGTCACTATATATATATATCTCTATGCTAAAATAATAAATTATAAATAACATTTTTATAATAATAAATTACAATCAACTGCTTCTCACGACACGAGGCCAGTCACACGACACTATTCAGTGTACACTACAACCAGGCCATCTTCAGTGTCCCACGACACCCTTTTCATCTCAGTGTTCCACTACGGTCCTGTGCATATCTCAGTGTTCCACTCCATCATACGTTCCTAAGTGTCACACTACGGTCCTGGCCCAGTTCAGTGTAACACTCCAACCTTTTCTTCATGTAATGTCCCACTAAACAGCATCTGATGATTCCGGCCCACAGTTGATCAGCGTAGACGGTGAGTCCACAGACATCACCGGTAGTCCAGTAAATCCTCTCCAAAGGCGGTTGACACACCGCTAGCCGAACACCATGCTGCAAGCTCACTGAATGCGGCCGTCAAGTAACTGAGGCCAACAGACTCAGTGAGCTGCGGTGAGCGGTTCTTCTAACGCCAGTAGATAGGTACGATTCGGTGGTCAGGTACCTACTGCATAGACGTGTACCCTGAGGAGTTCAGGTACTTAATGTTGAAGCCAGTAGACGTGTACCCTTAGGTGTGCAGGTACCTACTGCTTAGGTGCGTATCCTGAGGCGCTCAGGTACATACTGTTACTAAAGCCAGTAGACTGTACCCTTAGGTGGTCAGGTACCTACTGCTTAGATGTGCACCGTGAGGCACTCAGGAACTTACTGCTCTAAGGCCGGCTCAGCAGCCCCCACATTGGGTTTGATGACGTACCCAGTGGTACTATTATTATTATAATCAAAAAGAAGCGCTAAGCCACAAGGGCTATACAGCGCACCCAGTGGTACTGCCGGCCGGCAGGTTAACTATTTAACCGCTAGTTTGGCAGGGGCCAAACTAGCGGTCCTTTTGTGGTGGGGGTGTTGCGGCCCCTGCCAAACTAGCGGTTAAATAGTTAACCTGCCGGCCGGCAGTACCACTGGGTACGTCATCAAACCCAATGTGGGGGCTGCTGAGCCGGCCTTAGATCAGTAAGTTCCTGAGTGCCTCACGGTGCACATCTAAGCAGTAGGTCCCTGACCACCTAAGGGTACAGTCTACTGGCTTTAGTAACAGTATGTACCTGAGAGCCTCAGGATACGCACCTAAGCAGTAGGTACCTGCACACCTAAGGGTACACGTCTACTGGCTTCAACATTAAGTACCTGAACTCCTCAGGGTACACGTCTATGCAGTAGGTACCTGACCATCGAATCGTACCTATCTACTGGCGTTAGAAGAACCGCTCACCGCAGCTCACTGAGTCTGTTGGCCTCAGTTACTTGACGGCCGCATTCAGTGAGCTTGCAGCATGGTGTTCGGCTAGCGGTGTGTCAACCGCCTTTGGAGAGGATTTACTGGACTACCGGTGATGTCTGTGGACTCACCGTCTACGCTGATCAACTGTGGGCCGGAATCATCAGATGCTGTTTGGTGGGACATTACATGAAGAAAAGGTTGGAGTGTTACACTGAACTGGGCCAGGACCGTAGTGTGACACTTAGGAACGTATGATGGAGTGGAACACTGAGATATGCACAGGACCGTAGTGGAACACTGAGATGAAAAGGGTGTCGTGGGACACTGAAGATGGCCTGGTTGTAGTGTACACTGAATAGTATCGTGTGACTGGCCTCGTGTCGTGAGAAGCAGTTGATTGTAATTTATTATTATACAAATGTTATTTATAATTTATTATTTTAGCATATATATATATATATAGTGACACAATAGTGTCAAGAGTTGTACCCTGTGTAGGGTTATTAATTATTTATTATTTTAGTAAAATGCTGATTATAATTTATTATAGTAACATGTACATATTATTATATCATAGTTCAAATACCTCTAGACCAAAGATAGTTGATTTTTATATATTAAAGATTAATTGATTTTAATGTGTGTATTTATGTATCCCGAACTCTTTATTACAAAAGAAGTAAATCTTAACATCATCTTCTCTTAAAAATTACTTTTTTTGTAATAGCAAGTCTACTGGTTGCTGGCACTGCTAGTCTACTGGTTGCTGGTACTGCTAGTTAACTGGTGGATGGTACTGTTAGTCTACTGGTCGCTGGCACTGCTAGTCTCCTAGTCGCTGGTACTAATAGCTAACTGGTGGCTGGTACTACTAGTTTACTGGACGCAGGCACTGCTAGTCTACTGGTTGCTGGTACTGCTAGTTAACTGGTGGATGGTACTGTTAGTCTACTGGTCGCTGGCACTGCTAGTCTCCTAGTCGCTGGCACTAATAGCTAACTGGTGGCTGGTACTGCTAGTTTACTGGACGCAGGCACTGCTAGTCTATTGGTTGCTGGTACTGCTAGTTAACTGGTGGATGGTACTGTTAGTCTACTGGTCGCTGGCACTGCTAGTCTCCTAGTCGCTGGAACTAATAGCTAACTGGTGGCTGGTACTTCTAGTCTACTGGACGCTGGCACTGCTAGTCTACTGGTTGCTGGTAATGTTAGTTAACTGGTGCCGGTACTGCTAGTCTACTGGTGGCTGGCACTGGTAGTCTACTGGTTGCTGGCACTAATAGTCAACTGGTCGCTGGCACTGCTAGTCTTCTGGTCGCTGGCACTGGTAGTCTACTGGTTGCTGGCACTGCTAGTCTACTGGTCGCTGGCACTGGTAGTCTACTGATCGCTGGCACTGCTATTCTACTGGTCTCTGATACTGCTAGTCTACTGGTTGCTGGCACTGCTAATCTACTGGTTGCTGGTACTGCTAATTAACTGGTGGCTGTTACTGCCAGTTTTCTGGTCACTGGCACTGCTAGTCTTCTAGTCGCTGGCACTAATAATCAACTGGTTGCTGGTACTGCTAGTTAACTGGTGGCTGGAATTGCTAGTCTACTGGTCGCTGGCACTGCTAGTCTTCTGGTCGCTTGCACTGCTAGTCTCCTGGTCGCTGGCACTGCTAGTCTACTGGTCGCTGGTACTGCTCGTCTACTGATCGCTGGTACTGCTAGTCTACTGGGCGCTGGCACTGCTAGTTTACTGGTCACTAGCACTGCTAGTCTACTGGTCGCTGGTACTGCTAGTATACTGGTCCCTTGCACTGCCAGTCTACTGGTAGCTGGTACTGCTAGTTAACTGGTGGCTGCTACTGCTAGTCTACTGGTCGCTGGCACTGGTAGTCTACTATTTGCTGGCACTGGTAGTCTACTGGTCGCTGGCACTGCTAGTCTACTGGTCGTTGGCACTGGTAGTCTACTGGTGGCTGGTACTGCTAGTCTACTGATTGCTGGCACTGCTATTCTACTGTTCGCAGGAACTGATAGTCTACTGGTTTCTGGTACTGCTAGTTAATGGCTGGTACTGCTAGTCTTCTAGGTGCTGGCACTATTAGTCAACTGGTCGCTGGCACTGCTAGTCTACTGGTCGCTGCCACTGCTAGTCTACTTGTCGCTGTCACTGATAGTCTTCT
>NW_027201201.1:0-12834 GCF_038502225.1 Cherax quadricarinatus
AAAGTGCAGTGTTTTAATTAAGAGGGACGTAAGTTCTCCCGTCTTCTAATAACATGTTAATTTTTCCACTATAATCTACCTTGTCCATAATTACTATCACATTTGCTTTGTCTGTTTCGTAAGGTGAAGTCCAGGATCTTTCCTTAATTCATGGTATAACTTAACAAATCTTTGCGGACAATTGTGTTGCAGACTCTGCAACACAAGAGGTCTGATCAAAGCTGAGACCTCTTGTGGTGCCTCAGTTTGGTCTTTGGAGGATACAGTGGTTGTAGTGGTCCTCTGGTATCAGCTTGATACCTCCCTTCCAATCTTGTTTTTTTACTCGCCAATAATAAGACAAGACAAGACTTCAACCACCCACCAGCAAACACAATATTGACTGAACAAATTTTCCAAGAGGAAACTAGACCAGTTTTCGTTAATGCTACTTCTATTGCTGCTTCTCTCTACTGTTCGTTGTTTCTGTTATCGCTGCTGCTGTTTCTCCTGCTGCCGCTATTCCTGTTGGTGTTGCACTTCATATCGCCCATCACAGTGTACCCAGACGAGGGTGTCAGTCCTCAAGCGACACCTACACACCTCGCCTTTTTTTCACACGAGGATTTTACAAGGTTAGGTTAAGGGCTTTTAGCTTTATTTACAAGCTAAGAGTTGTTACTTAAATCAGCTCATTTTAAAGCTGTCCTCTTTCTTCTTTTTCTCCATTTTTCTTCGCTTTCCCTTTTTTTTTATTTTTGGTATTTTCTCCTTTTTTTTTTCTTTTTTTTTCTCTTCTCTCCTGTCTCTTCTGTGATCGGGCCGCGGGGGCGTTAACTGCCAAAAGCAGCCTTCAGGTATCTCCCGTTGCTTTCCCTCCGCCATTCCCTTCTCTCTATTCCCCCCCTCCCACCTCCCTTTCTCCATCCACCATTATTCTCTCCGTCTCCCCCTCCACCGTTATCCTCTCCCTCCACAATTAGACCCCTGGTTGTCTTCAAGAGGGAGCTGGACAGATACCTAGTCAGTACCGGATCACCCGGGCTGTGGTTCATACGTTGGACTACATGCGGCCAGCGGTAACAGCCTCGTTGATCAGGCCCTCATCCATCGGGAGGCCTGGTCATGAACCGGGCCGCGGGGGCGTTGATCCCCGGAATACCCTCCAGGTAGGTAGGCTATCTTCTCCCTCCACCATTATCCTCCCCTCTCCCCTCCACCATTATATTCTCCCTTCATTATGTTCTCCCCTCCACCATTCTCCCTTCATTATCTTCTCCCCCTCCACCAGGAGGGAGGGAGGGAGAGATATATCATAATCTACACTTGGAAAATCCTGGAAGGAATGGTCCCAAATCTGCACACAGAAATCACTCCCTGTGAAAGTAAAAGACTGGGCAGGCGATGCAAAATGCCCCCAATTAAAAGTAGGGGCGCCATTGGTACACTAAGGGAAAACACCGTAAGTGTCCGGGGCCCAAGACTGTTCAACAGCCTCCCATCAAGCATTAGGGGAATTGCCAATAAACCCCTGGCTGCCTTCAAGAGAGCTGGACCTAAAGTCAGTGCCGGATCAGCCGGGCTGTGGCTCGTACGTTGGACTGCGTGCGGCCAGCAGTAACAGCCTAGTTGATCAGGCCCTGATCCATCTGGAGGCCTGGTCATGGACCGGGCCGCGGGGGCGTTGATCCCCGGAATAACCTCCAGGTAACTATTTTCTTCCCCTCCTCCATTATCCTCTCCCTCTCTCCCTCCACCATTATCCTCTCCCTCTCTCCCTCCACCATTATCCTCTCCCTCTCTCCCTCCACCATTATCCTCTCCCTCTCTCCCTCCACCATTATCCTCTCCCTCTCTCCCTCCACCATTATCCTCTCCCTCTCTCCCTCCACCATTATCCTCTCCCTCTCTCCCTCCACCATTATCCTCTCCCTCTCTCCCTCCACCATTATCCTCTCCCTCTCTCCCTCCACCATTATCCTCTCCCTCTCTCCCTCCACCATTATCCTCTCCCTCTCTCCCTCCACCATTATCCTCTCCCTCTCTCCCTCCACCATTATCCTCTCCCTCCCTCCCTCCACCATTATCCTCTCCCTCTCTCCCTCCACCATTATCCTCTCCCTCTCTCCCTCCACCATTATCCTCTCCCTCTCTCCCTCCACCATTATCCTCTCCCTCTCTCCCTCCACCATAATCCTCTCCCTCTCTCCATCCACCATTATTCTCTCCGTCTCCCCCTCCACCATTATCCTCTCCCTCGCTCCCTCCACCATTATCCTCTCCCTCGCTCCCTCCACCATTATCCTCTCCCTCTCTCCCTCCACCATTATCCTCTCCCTCGCTCCCTCCACCATTATCTTCTCCCTCGTGAAAAAGGCGAGAGGTACATTTTGTTCGCTAAATATACATTTATTCATAATATAATTTATATTCATTACGTTTCCGTGGTATTAGTGATAAGAGTTAAGTTTATTCATGTATGTGTTATTGTTAGTTTTAGCTGTTGTGGGTAGTGTTTGTGGTGGACATCTGAAAGATGTTTTCAGGGGTAAACGCCCCCGCGGCCCGGTCCATGACCAGGCCTCTGGGAGAATGAAGGCCTGATTCAACCAGGAAGTTACTGCTGGTCGCACGCAGTTTAACATACTAACCACAGCCCGGGTGATCAGGAACCGACTCGAGGAATTTGTCAAGTTCCTTCTTAAAGACGGCAAGGAGGGAGGTTGTTGGTAATTTATTTTGTATGTGACGGGAAGCCTCTTACACTTATTGTTCTTAGTGTACTCAGCTCTTCCTTGGGAGTACTTTGCACCATGTACTCAGATGCTTGCTTTCATGGTGGTTTTAAGATAGCCCACCTTGTTACTTAAATGTATATTAACGTACATTTAACCTATAAGCAAAAAAAAAAAAACCGAGTTTGGCAGCGCTGTCTGTGGGCAAACCTTAAGGGACGTCTAAATTTGTAAGAATATCAGGCGTGGTGTGAGAACCCCTCTTCTCCAGGTGGAACCTGCATTGTTGAACCAACTATCTGCCCTTCGTGCATTAATGCGCTCATTAGAACTTGACAAATTTAAAAAAAAAAATGAAAATGTGGTTAATGTTTAGGTATAACGTATAAGGTGTTGCGTAAGAACATAAAATGAGGAACACTGCAGCAAGCCTATTGAAGATTGAGACACTTATGCAGCATATGGGAATCTTTATTCAGGAAACGTTTCGCCACACAGTGGCTTCATCAGTCCAATACAAAGAGGAAGGCGTAAGGAGAGGAGGAGAAGGTAATCAGTCCCTCAACCTGGAGTCGATGTGTTCAGTCCATCAATCTTGTTCAGTCCATCAAGATTGATGGACTGAACACATCGACTCCAGGTTGAGGGACTGATTACCTCCTTCTCCTCCTCTCCTTACGCCTTCCTCTTTGTATTGGACTGATGAAGCCACTGTGTCTCAATCTTCAACTTGTCGGTGTATCAAACCATTCATCACAACTGTCAGACACTGCAGCATCATGGGATCTTGTTACAAAGAATTCTTCAACACTTGTTCAACCTTTGGACGAAGACCTACTTCGACTAGTGGATGGTACCACTATGACCCCGCCTCCATCTGCTTCACGTCACCTCACTACAGTATATAAGCCACGTCTACGGCCCTATGCTGTACATTCTACAAGATTGATGGACTGAACACATCGACTCCAGGTTGAGGGACTGATTACCTCATTCTCCTCCTCTCCTTACGCCTTCCTCTTTGTATTGGACTGATGAAGCCACTGTGTGGCGAAACGTTTCCTGAATAAAGATTCCCATATGCTGCATAAGTGTCTCAATCTTCAACTTGTCGGTTTTTCAAACCATTCATCACAGCAAGCCTATTGGCCATACTAGGCAGGTCTTTCTGAAACCCACCAACATAGTGGTGAATATGAAAATAAAATGGTATATAAATAGTGGTATATACTGCAAGAGAAGGTTGACAGCTGAGAGATGAGATGGTGGGCAGTAAGCTTTAAACGCAGGAGACACAAGTGATTAAAAGTTATAGCTGAGATTATAAGAAGCCATCTCGATAAGCATAGCTTGATTAATGATACTCAGCATGGATGCTGTTGACCACGATCAAGAATTTGATATTATTTACTTAGATTTTAGTAAGGCTTTTGATAGAGTTCCGCACCATAGACTGTTAAAGAAAGTGGCAGCTCATGGCATTGGGGGAAAAGTGCTCTCGTGGATCGAGTCATGGCTCACTGACAGGAAGCAGAGAGTGTCCATAAATGGGGTTAAATCCGAGTGGGGATCTGTAACAAGTGGCGTTCCACAGGGATCAGTCTTGGGCCCGTTGTTGTTTATAATATATATCAATGATCTTGATGAGGGAATTACTAGTGATATGAGCAAATTCGCCGATGACACAAAGATAGGTAGGATAATTGATTCAAACGTAGATGTTATGGAACTTCAGGAGGATTTAAACAAACTCTATTCTTGGTCAGAAAAGTGGCAGATGCAGTTCAATGTAGATAAATGCAAGGTTCTGAAGCTTGGGAGTGCCCATAACCCTAGTACTTATAAGTTAAATGATGTAGAACTTAGCCATACAGATTGCGAAAAGGACTTGGGGGTTATGGTGAGCAGCAACCTTAAACCAAGACAGCAATGCCTAAGCGTACGTAATAAGGCAAATAGATTACTGGGATTTATATCAAGAAGTGTAAGCAACAGAAGTCCAGAGGTCATACTGCAGCTTTATACATCATTAGTAAGGCCTCACCTAGATTATGCAGCTCAGTTCTGGTCTCCATATTACAGAATGGACATAAATTCGTTAGAAAACATTCAGCGTAGGATGACTAAATTAATACATAGCATTAGAAATCTTCCTTATGAAGAAAGATTGAAGACTCTTAAGTTACATTCACTTGTTAGACGAAGAATGAGGGGAGACCTGATCGAAGTGTATAAGTGGAAGATAGGTATTAATAAAGGGGATATTAATAAGGTCTTGAGGATCTCTCTCCAAGAGAGAACCCGCAGTAATGGATTTAAATTAGATAAGTTTAGATTTAGAAAGGACATAGGAAAGTATTGGTTTGGAAATAGGGTAGTTGATGAGTGGAACAGTCTACCTAGTTGGGTTATTGAGGCTGGGACTTTGGGTAGTTTCAAATTTAGGTTGGATAAGTACATGAGTGGGAGGGGTTGGATTTGAGTGGGACTTTCACATCAGAGCTTATTTCTTGGGTGGCATTGAAAATTGGGTTGGGCAAATGTTTTGTTAGTGGGATGAATTGTAAAGGACCTGCCTAGTATGGGCCAACAGGCCTCCTGCAGTGTTCCTCCTTTCCTATGTTCTTATGTTCTTATGAGTGATGGGACTGCCTACTTCACGGGCCGTTTTTCCTCTTCCTTCCGCACAGTACTAAACATTTTAGATGAGAATATCTATCTGTGTTTTGAAAGCTAAGATCTTTCCTAGGCTCGTGGTACAAACTTTGAGATATCCTGCCTCGGGTTATTTTGCAAACCAAGGGCTCTTATCCAACCCTAGTTCATTTTACAGTACAAGAGCTGCTTTCCTACCCTAGCTAATTTTACAAGTTACTAGAGTTAATTCATGATAAACCAGGCTGTGGTGCAAACGTTGGATTCTATACGGTCAAAACTAACAGCCTGGTTGATGCGATCAACCAGGTGTTTGGTCTGGGACCTGACCGCTTGGACAGTGACCCTCGGCAATATGAAAGTTTATACATTTGAAGATAGCTTGGTTATCACCTGACATGACAAAAAAATTTGATTAAAAAGTATCGCTAAAAAGATGCACTCGTGGAGAGATGAGGGAAAAACAACGAGAATAAAGTAAGAATTTGGTGGAGAGGAATGTGTAGGTGGTGGTGAAGGTGGGTGTCAGGGGAAGGTGGTGGGGTGAAGGGTGTTAGGTGAAAGGGATAAGACAAAGGTGTGTGAAGGCAGCGAGGTAGGGAGAGCAGTGTAAAACAAATGCCGAGGAGGATGGGATCACTGGGGTGTTGTGGGAAGGGTGAACTGATGGTAAAAAAGAAGCTTGAAGATAGAACAGGAGTAGCAGAACCTGCAAGAACAGACAACAAATCTGTGTCACCTTCACTGCTGTTGTCTTAACAGACACCTGTTTCATATATAGAACAGCACCAGCGAAGATAAACTTGCCCCTCCTAAGGGCAGCATCTAAGCCTATGTTGCTCACATGGTCTCTCCAGAGTTCTTCCACGAGTGGAATCAAATCACAACGCTGAATTAGTGTCAGCGGTCCAAGACTCTTCCATGCCATCTTCAAGAGGGAACTTAATGAGATCTTCTAATAATTTCTGACCATCCGGGTTATGATTCATACATTGCACTGCGTGCGGCTAGCAATAAGTAAGTATGTTTATTCAGGTATACACAAATACAGTTACATAGAATTATCATACATAGCATATGTGTAGAGAACCTAGGATAACCCAAAAAAGTCAGACAGAGTGACTTATTTCCATTGGGGTCCTTTTACCTTATTATTATAATATAAAGGTTATAATATTTTCTTATTATTCTACAATGAAGATAACATCTTATTATCATACTAAAAAGACTATCTACTACACGAGGGTCATTAAGACTATCTACAATACGAGGGTCATTACTAGGAATAAGGTAAAATTTACACGTATGTTAGCTAAAAAATAGAAAATCATTCCCCTCCCTTTCTGTAGCTACATTCATCAGACACCTTTTGGCACTCTTCTTGAACTGGTTCATGCTATGACTGGCTTTGACATGTGCGGGTAGTCTGTTTCATTCCTTTATTGCTGTACAATAAAAGGTGTTTGAAGCCTGGCCACTGACTGTGGGTACTACAAAGTTGTGTTCTCTCCCCCTAGTACTATGATTGCTTTGGTTCCCAACCTTGACAAAATTGACAGCAAGATATTCTGGACATTGTTTGTGAGCAATTTTATAAACATGATTTAGCTTCAGTTGTTTTACTCTGTCTTCAACATTCAGCATATCCAACTGCTGTAATTCATCCTGGCCTACATGTTCTCTTGGTCCCAGGTCCAGGATGAATCTTACGATTTTGTTCTGGGTGATTTGCAGTCTATCTTTCACTTTTTTTTGTCAAGGCAGAGTACCATGAAGAGCAAGCGTAATCCATATGGCATTGTATAAGGGCTAGACATAGGGTCCTGCGAGCCTCAGTAAGTAGACACTGTGCTTGTCTATACAGGAACTTCAGTCTGGCATTTGCTTTCTTTACTACACTGTTCCCTATCAATTCTCCTGACATGCATGGGTCAAAGGGGATTCCCAAATATTTTACTGATGAAACCAAAGTGATGGGCTCCCCATTACATTGAACATTAAAATTATTTACCCTTCTCAGTTTGTTTCGTGCCAAAGAGAATGGCTTCAGTTTTCCCTAGGTGTAATGATAGTTTGTTGTCTACTAACCATTTGCTGCAGGACTCCAGTTCCAGTGTTAAAACATTAGCAATATCTTGTGGGTCTTTACCTGACACTAACAGAGCACTGTCATCTGCATACAGTAGGAGTTTGCACTTGACACTGATAGGCATATCATTGACATAACATAAGAATAATAAGGGACCCAGAATACTACCTTGGGGAACTCCACATGTTATCGGCAGGGGTTCTGATTCTGTTTTGTTGCTTTTGACTATTTGTCTCCTGTTGCTAAGGTAGGACTTAAACCAGTCTACAGAACCTATACCGATAGCTTGAAGTTTATTACATAATATATTGTGGTTGACAGTATCGAAGGCCTTTTGCAGGTCTAAGGTTACCATACCTATGAGGTTCCCCTTTGACATTTCAGTTCTCAGGTAATCCATCAGATTAATAAGGGAGGTGTCGGTTGAGTAGGATCTTCTAAAGCCCGATTGATAGCTATGGAGAATGTTGTTGTCATTAAGGTACTTAACTCCTTGAGAATACACCGCCCTCTCTAGAATTTTAGATATACTGAGTATACTAACAGGCCTATAGTTGCTTACATCAAACCTACTATTTTTCTTGAAGATAGGAGTAACTCTGGCCTCCTTGAACCCCTCCGGTACGGTATTAGTGGTGATTGATAGATTTATTATGTGAGCAATAGGGATTGACAGTTCAGAAGCACCATCTTTTAGGAACTTAGACGGGATGTTATCAGGGCCTGTGCTCTTAGTTGGGTTTAACCTGCTTAGTTCTTTTTGAATAAAGTCATGAGATACACTTACTAGTTGACAACTGTTTGGGGTTACCCCTTTATTGGTATAGTATGTTTGAAACTTATCAGAGTCTGTGTTAAAGGTATTTGATGCAGCTGGTAGTTTACTTACTAGTGTTGATGCAACAGATGTGTAGTATGAATTAAAGTAATTTGCCACCTTAGATGTTTCGTGGCATACCTCATTATCGATAGTGAGTACTATGTTAGACCTATCTACTGGCTTATGGCTATACCCCAACTGTTTTAGTTGTTGCCAGAGCTTTCTGGGGTTATGCTTATACTCTTCAATTTTTGAGCAGTAGTGCTTTGCCTTTGCTCCTTTTATAAGTCTCTGTACTCTGTCCCTCACCCTTTGGAATTCATTTAGTGCTGCAATATCCTGTCTGTTTGCTTTAAATCTTTTTAG
The DNA here is from genome assembly GCF_038502225.1 of Cherax quadricarinatus. Lineage (NCBI taxonomy): Eukaryota > Metazoa > Arthropoda > Malacostraca > Decapoda > Parastacidae > Cherax > Cherax quadricarinatus. Next base: position 8,645 of record NW_027201201.1, read on the forward strand.
CAGCTGGTCTCTGAATTTCATATTATCTAATATCTCAGTATTCATCCAGGGTTCAGTTCTTCGTTTAATCCTAACCTCTTTAACTGGTGCAATATTATCAAGGATGGTAGTGAACATTGTTTTGAATTTTTCCCAGGCATCGTTTACGTCCGTGCAACTTATCTCTGTCCAGTCACAATTGTGTAGCCTATTTACCAGTGTTTCTTTACTGTAGTTTCTAGTTGACCTCATTTTTATTGTCCTGTGTAGGCCTATCCTATCCCTAGTGATTTTCCTGGTGCAGTAAATGATGAAATGATCACTAAGACCTGTGGTAATGACGCCTGACTGACTAATGTTCTCAGAGCGGTTACAAAGTATGTGGTCAATTAGGGTGGCTGAGAACTGTGTGATCCGGGTTGGAGTATTAATTAGTTGAGTGTAACTATTTAATCCTAGAATTTGCTTATACCTTTTGCATAGCCCGTTATTTTGCTGCTGAAAACAGATATTGAAGTCGCCCAGTATTATTGTCTCGCAATTGTTTTCAACTCCGGACAAGACTCTGGAAAAGTCTTCTAAGAACTGGTCCTGGGTAGGAGGGCGGTAACTAGTTCCTACTAAGATGGGTTTGGTCTTAGGAAGCAGCACTTCCTAATGACGGCCTGGTTGATCAGGCCTTGATCCTCCAGGAGGCTTGATATTGGACCGGGGCCGGGGGGGGGGGGATTGACCTTCGGAGAATTATAAAGCATATAAATATTGGAGGTCAGGTGAAGAGGTGAGGTTATACTAGGCTTGGGCGAGACCGAGGTCTCTCCGCCAGGACGCTATTCATTTTCGCAAACTGGATTTCTCGCTTTCGGCTTAACAGTAAATGTCTCAATTTAAATTTTTGTTAGTATTGATTTGTCTCGTATCAATATAAATTAACCAATTATAACTTACCACAACGCCAAAAACGAAATAAAAATATACATTTACCTTTGATAAGCCTTTGAGTTAAAAATTCCGTAAATAAATTATGTAGATCAGGACGAAAATAGGTTACGCAGGATCAGTCACTAGTGACATGGTTCTGACACGTACACAGATTTTCCACTCCAAAGCCCGGCCTTAGGCCAGGCTCGTCTGAAGGATGGTTACGGGGGGAGGGGGGAATACCCCTGTGATCTGGTCCCAGGCCTTAGAGGATCAAGGCTTGATCAGCCAGGCTTTCACTGCTGGCATCAAGCAGTCCAACATACAAACCACAGTCCGGCTGGTCAGACAATGATTTGAGGAACTTGTCCAATTCTCTTTTGAAGAATGGATAAACACACGTCGCTCCCATTCCCACCAGCAACCCCCACTCCCTCGCTCCCATTCCCACCAGCAACCCCCACTCCCTCGCTCCCATTCCCACCAGCAACCCCCACTCCCTCGCTCCCATTCCCACCAGCAACCCCCACTCACTCGCTCCTATTCCCAACAGCAACCCCCACTCCCTCGCTCCCATTCCCACCAGCAACCCCCACTCACTCGCTCCCATTCCCACCAGCAACCCCCACTCCCTCGCTCCCATTCCCACCAGCAACCCCCACTCCCTCGCTCCCATTCCCACTAGCAACCCCCACTCACTCGCTCCCATTCCCACCAGCAACCCCCACTCCCTCGCTCCCATTCCCACCAGCAACCCCCACTCCCTCGCTCCCATTTCCACCAGCAACCCCCACTCCCTCGCTCCCGTTCCCACCAGCAACCGCCACTCCCTCGCTCCCATTCTCACCAGCAACCCCCACTCTCTCGCTCCCATTCCCACCAGCAACCCCCACTTCCTCGCTCCTATTCCCACCAGCAACCCCCACTCCCTCGCTCCCATTCCCACCAGCAACCCCCACTCGCTTCTATTCCCACCAGCAACCCCCACTCCCTCGCTCCCATTCCCACCAGCAACCCCCACTCCCTCGCTCCCATTCCCACCAGCAACCCCCACTCCCTCGCTCCCATTCCCACCAGCAACCGCCACTCCCTGGCTCCCATTCCCACCAGCAACCGCCACTCCCTCGCTCCCATTCTCACCAGCAACCCCCTCTCTCTCGCTCCCATTCCCACCAGCAACCCCCACTTCCTCGCTCCTATTCCCACCAGCAACCCCCACTCCCTCGCTCCCATTCCCACCAGCAACCCCCACTCACTCGCTCCTATTCCCACCAGCAACCCCCACTCCCTCGCTCCCATTCCCACCAGCAATCCCCACTCCCTCGCTTCCATTCCCACTAGCAACCCCCACTCACTCGCTCCCATTCCCACCAGCAACCCCCACTCCCTCGCTCCCATTCCCACCAGCAACCCCCACTCCCTCGCTCCCATTCCCACCAGCAACCCCCACTTCCTCGCTCCCATTCCCACCAGCAACCACCACTCCCTCGCTTCCATTCCCACTAGCAACCCCCACTCACTCGCTCCCATTCCCACCAGCAACCCCCCACTCCCTCGCTCCCATTCCCACCAGCAATCGCCACTCCCGCGCTCCCATTCCCACCAGCAATCCCTCACTCTTTCGCTCCCATTCCCACCAGCAACCCCCACTCCCTCGCTTCCATTCCCACTAGCAACCCCCCTCCCTCGCTCCCATTCCCACCAGCAATTCCCACCAGCCCTCCACTCCCTCGCTCCCATTCCCACCAGCAACCCCCACTCCCTCGCTCCCATTCCCACTAGCAACCCCCACTCCCTCGCTCCCATTCCCACCAGCAACCCCCACTCCCTCGCTCCCATTCCCACCAGCAACCGCCACTCCCTCGCTCCCATTCCCACCAGCAACTCCCTCGCTCCCCCACTCCCTCGCTCCCATTCCCACCAGCAACCCCCACTCCCTCGCTCCCATTCCCACCAGCAACCCCCACTCCCTCGCTCCCATTCCCACCAGCAACCCCCACTCCCTCGCTCCCATTCCCACCAGCAACCCCCACTCCCTCGCTCCCATTCCCACCAGCAACCCCCACTCACTCGCTCCCATTCCCACCAGCAACCCCCACTCCCTCGCTCCCATTCCCACCAGCAACCCCCACTCCCTCGCTCCCATTCCCACCAGCAACCCCCACTCCCTCGCTCCCATTCCCACCAGCAACCGCCACTCCCTCGCTCCCATTCCCACCAGCAACCGCCATTCCCTCGCTCCCATTCCCACCAGCAACCTCCACTCCCTCGCTCCCATTCCCACCAGCAACCACCACTCCGTCGCTCCCATTCCCACCAGCAACCCCCACTCCCTCGCTCCCATTCCCACCAGCAACCCCCACTCCCTCGCTCCCATTCCCACCAGCAACCGCCACTCCCTCGCTCCCATTCCCACCAGCAACCGCCACTCCCTCGCTCCCATTCCCACCAGCAACCGCCACTCCCTCGCTCCCATTCCCACCAGCAACCGCCACTCCCTCGCTCCCATTCCCACCAGCAACCCCCACTCCCTCGCTCCCATTCCCACCAGCAACCACCACTCCGTCGCTCCCATTCCCACAAGCAACCCCCACTCCCTCGCTCCCATTCCCACCAGCAACCCCCACTCCCTCGCTCCCATTCCCACCAGCAACCGCCACTCCCTCGCTCCCATTCCCACCAGCAACCCCCACTCCCTCGCTCCCATTCCCACCAGCAACCCCCACTCCCTCGCTCCCATTCCCACCAGCAACCCCCACTCCCTCGCTCCCATTCCCACCAGCAACCCCCACTCCCTCGCTCCCATTCCCACCAGCAACCCCCACTCCCTCGCTCCCATTCCCACCAGCAACCCCCACTCCCTCGCTCCCATTCCCACCAGCAACCGCCACTCCCTCGCTCCCATTCCCACCAGCAACCCCCACTCCCTCGCTCCCATTCCCACCAGCAACCCCCACTCCCTCGCTCCCATTCCCACCAGCAACCCCCACTCCCTCGCTCCCATTCCCACCAGCAACCCCCACTCCCTCGCTCCCATTCCCACCAGCAACCCCCACTCCCTCGCTCCCATTCCCACCAGCAACCCCCACTCCCTCGCTCCCATTCCCACCAGCAACCCCCACTCCCTCGCTCCCATTCCCACCAGCAACCCCCACTCCCTCGCTCCCATTCCCACCAGCAACCCCCCCACTCCCTCGCTCCCATTCCCACCAACAACCCCCCCACTCCCTCGTTCCCATTCCCACCAGCAGTCCCCCACTCCCTAGCTCCCATTCCCACCAGCAACCCCC
>NW_027201202.1:0-12815 GCF_038502225.1 Cherax quadricarinatus
CTAGGTGAGGCTGTAGTGTTCTAGGTGAGTCTGTAGGGTTCTAGGTGAGACTGCAGGTTACTAGGTGAGTCTGTAGGGTTCTAGGTGAGACTGTAGTGTTGTAGGTGAGACTGTAGTGTTCTAGGTGAGGCTGTAGTGTTCTATATGAGGCTGTAGTGTTCTAGATGAGGCTGTAGTGTTCTAGATGAGGCTGTAGTGTTCTAGATGAGGCTGTAGTGTTCTAGGTGAGGCTGTAGTGTTCTAGGTGAGGCTGTAGTGTTCTAGGTGAGGCTGTAGTGTTCTAGGTGAGGCTGTAGTGTTCTAGGTGAGGCTGTAGTGTTCTAGGTGAGGCTGTAGTGTTCTAGGTGAGACTGTAGTGTTCTAGGTGAGACTGTAGTGTTCTAGGTGAGACTGTAGTGTTCTAGGTGAGACTGTAGTGTTCTAGGTGAGACTGTAGTGTTCTAGGTGAGGCTGTAGTGTTCTAGGTGAGACTGTAGTGTTCTAGGTGAGGCTGTAGTGTTCTAGGTGAGACTGTAGTGTTCTAGGTGAGGCTGTAGTGTTGTAGGTGAGTGTAGTGTTCTGTGAGGCTGTAGTGTTCTAGGTGAGGCTGTAGTGTTCTAGGTGAGGCTGTAGTGTTCTAGGTGAGGCTGTAGTGTTCTAGGTGAGGCTGTAGTGTTCTAGATGAGGCTGTAGTGTTCTAGGTGAGGCTGTAGAGTTCTAGGTGAGACTGTAGGGTTCTAGATGAGGCTGTAGTGTTCTAGGTGAGGCTGTAGTGTTCTAGGTGAGGCTGTAGTGTTCTAGGTGAGGCTGTAGTGTTCTAGGTGAGGCTGTAGTGTTCTAGGTGGGGCTGTAGTGTTCTAGGTGAGGCTGTAGTGTTCTAGGTGAGGCTGTAGTGTTCTAGGTGAGGCTGTAGTGTTCTTGGTGAGGGTGTAGTGTTCTAGGTGAGGACTGTAGTGTTCTAGATGAGGCTGTAGTGTTCTAGGTGAGACTGTAGTGTTCTAGCTGTAGTGAGGTGAGTCTGTAGTGTTCTAGGTGTGGCTGTAGTGTTCTAGGTGAGACTGTAGTGTTCTAGGTGAGGCTGTAGTGTTCTAGGTGAGGCTGTAGTGTTCTAGGTGAGACTGTAGTGTTCTAGGTGAGACTGTAGTGTTCTAGGTGAGGCTGTAGTGTTCTAGGTGAGGCTGTAGGGTTCTAGGTGAGGCTGTAGTGTTCTAGGTGAGGCTGTAGTGTTCTAGGTGAGACTGTAGTGTTCTATGTGAGGCTGTAGTGTTCTAGGTGAGACTGTAGTGTTCTAGGTGAGACTGTAGTGTTCTAGATAAGGCTGTAGTGTTCTAGGTGAGGCTGTAGTGTTCTAGGTGAGGCTGTAGTGTTCTAGGTGAGGCTGTAGTGTTCTAGGTGAGACTGTAGTGTTCTAGGTGAGACTGTAGTGTTCTGTAGGTTCTAGTTCTAGATAAGGCTGTAGTGTTCTAGGTGAGGCTGTAGTGTTCTAGGTGAGGCTGTAGTGTTCTAGGTGAGGCTGTAGTGTTCTAGGTGAGACTGTAGTGTTCTAGGTGAGACTGTAGTGTTCTAGTTGAGACTGTAGTGTTCTAGTTGAGACTGTAGTGTTCTAGTTGAGACTGTAGTGTTCTGAGGCTGTAGTGTGAGACTGTAGGGTTCTAGGTGAGACTGTAGAGTTCTAGGTGAGACTGTAGGGTTCTAGTAGAAGCTGTAGGGTTCTAGACGAGGCTGTAGGGTTCTATGAGACTGTAACGTTCTAGGTGAGACTGTAGGGTTCTAGGTGAGGCTGGAGGGTTCTAGTTGACACTGTAGGGTTCTAGGTGAGACTGTAGTGTTGTGAGAACGGAGGGTTCTAGGTGAGACTTTAGGGTTCTAGGTGAGACTGTAGGGTTCTAGTTGAGACTCTAGGGTTTTAGGTGATACTGCAATGTTCTAGATGACGCTGCAGAGTTCTCAGCGAGACTGTAGTGTTCTAGGTGAGACTGTAGGGTTCTAGGAGAATGTAATGTTCTAGGTGAGACTGTAGTGTTCTAGGTGAGACTGTAGTGTTCTAGACTGTAGGTGTTCTAGGTGAGCTGTAGTGTTCTAGGTGAGCTGTAGTGTTCTAGGTGAGGCTGTAGTGTTCTAGGTGAGACTGTAGTGTTCTAGGTGAGACTGTAGTGTTCTAGGTGAGACTGTAGTGTTCTAGGTGAGACTGTAGTGTTCTAGGTGAGGCTGTAGTGTTCTAGGTGAGACTGTAGTGTTCTAGGTGAGGCTGTAGGGTCCTAGGTGAGGCTGTAGTGTTCTAGTGAGACTGTAGTGTTCTAGGTGAGACTGTAGTGTTCTAGGTGAGACTGTAGTGTTCTAGGTGAGGCTGTAGTGAGACTGTTCTAGGTGAGACTGTAGTGTTCTAGGTGAGACTGTAGGTGTTCTAGGTGAGACTGTAGTGTTCTAGGTGAGACTGTAGTGTTCTAGAGTGAGGTTCTGTAGACTGTGTTCTAGGTGAGGCTGTAGGGTCCTAGGTGAGGCTGTAGTGTTCTAGGTGAGGCTGTAGGGTCCTAGGTGAGGCTGTAGTGTTCTGGATGAGGCTGTAGTGTTCTAGGTAAGATTGAAGTGTTCTAGGCGAGGCTGTAGTGTTCTAGGTGAGGCTGTAGTGTTCTAGGTGAGACTGTAGTGTTCTAGGTGAGGCTGTAGTGTTCTAGGTGAGACTGGAGGGTTCTAAGTGAGACTGGAGGGTTCTAGGTGAGACTGTAGGGTTCTAGGTGAGGCTGTAGGGCGCTAATTGAGACTGTAAGGTTCTAGGTGAGGCTGTAGTGTTCTAGGTGAGACTGGAGGGTTCTAAGTGAGACTGGAGGGTTCTAGGTGAGACTGTAGGGTTCTAGGTGAGGAAGTAGTGTTCTAGGTGAGGCTGTTCTAGGTGAGTGTTCTAGTAGTGTTCTAGTGGACTGTAGTGTTCTGAGGCTGTAGTGTTCTGTGAGGCTGTAGGTTCTAGGTGAGAGAGTGTTCTGTACTGTAGTGTTCTAGGTGAGGCTGTAGTGTTCTAGTTGAGAGGCTGTAGTGTTCTAGGTGAGACTGTAGTGTTCTAGGTGAGGCTGTTGTGTTCAGTTGAGTAGGTGTTCTGAGGCTGTAGGGTTCTAGGTAGACTGACTGTAGTGTTCTAGGTGAGACTGTAGGTTCTAGTGAGACTGTAGGGTTCTAGGAGAGACTGTTATGTTCTAGGTGAGACTGTAGTGTTCTAGGTGAGACTGTAGTGTTCTAGGTGAGACTGTAGTGTTCTAGGTGAGACTGTATGTGTTCTAGGTGAGACTGTAGTGTTCTAGGTGAGGCTGTAGTGTTCTAGGTGAGGCTGTAGGGTTCTAGGTGAGGACTGTAGGGTTCTAGGTGAGACTGTAGTGTTCTAGGTGAGACTGTAGTGTTCTAGGTGAGACTGTAGGTTCTAGGCTGTAGTGTTCTAGACTGTAGTGTTCTACTGTAGTGTTCTAGGTGAGACTGTTGTGTACTAGGTGAGACTGTAGGTTTCTAGGTGAGACTGTAAAGTTTTAGGTGAGAATGGAGGGTTCTAGGTGACACTGTAGGGTTCTAGGTGAGACTGTAGTGCTGTACGTGAGACTGTAGGGTTCTAGGTGAGATTGAAGTGTTTTAGGATAGAATGTAGGGTTCTAGATGAGGCTTCAGGGTTCCGGGAAAGGCTGTAGGGTTCTACGTGAGATTGTAGGGTTCTAGGTGAGACTGTAGAGTTCTAGGTGAGACTGTAGGGTTCTAGGTGAGACTGTAGTGTTCTGAGACTGTGTTCTAGGTGGCTGTAGAGTTCTAGGTGAGACTGTAGTGTTCTAGATGAGGCTGTGGTGTTCTAGGTGAGACTGGAGGGTTCTAAATGAGGCTGTGGTGTTCTAAGTGAGACTGGAGGGTTCTAGGTGAGACTGTAGGCTTCTAGATGAGGCTGTAGGGTTCTAGACTGTAGACTGTGTTCTAGGTGAGACTGTAGGTTCTTGGTTAGGCTGTAATGTTCTAGGTGAGGCTGTAGTGTTCTAGGTGAGACTGGAGGGTTCTAAGTGAGGACTGTAGTGTTCTGAGGCTGTAGTGTTCTAGATGAGGCTGTAGTGTTCTAGGTGAGGCTGTAGTGTTCTAGCTGTGAGAGGCTGTAGGGTTCTAGGTGAGGCTGTAGTGTTCTAGGTGAGGCTGTAGGTTCTAGGTGAGGCTGTAGTGTTCTAGGTGAGACTGTAGTGTTCTAGGTGGCTGTTCTAGGTGAGGCTGTAGTGTTCTAGTGAGACTGTAGTGTTCTAGGTGAGGCTGTAGTGTTCTAGATGAGATGAGGCTGTAGGGTTCTAGGTGAGGCTGTAGTGTTCTAGGTGAGACTGTAGTGTTCTAGGCTGAGGTTCTGTGTGAGACTGTAGTGTTCTAGGTGAGACTGTAGTGTTCTAGATGAGACTGTAGTGTTCTAGGTGATGTAGAGGCTGTAGTGTTCTAGGTGAGACTGTAGTGTTCTAGGTGAGGCTGTAGTGTTCTAGGTGAGGCTGTAGTGTTCTAGGTGAGACTGTAGTGTTCTAGGTGAGACTGTAGTGTTCTAGTAGTGAGGCTGTAGTGTTCTAGGTGAGGCTGTAGTTCTAGTTCTAGTTCTAGTGAGGCTGTAGTGTTCTAGGTGAGACTGTAGTGTTCTAGGTGAGACTGTAGTGTTCTAGGTGAGGCTGTAGTGTTCTAGGTGAGGCTGTAGTGTTCTAGGTGAGGCTGTAATGTTCTAGGTGAGGCTGTAGTGTTCTAGGTGAGACTGTAGTGTTCTAGGTGAGGCTGTAGTGTTCTAGGTGAGACTGTAGTGTTCTAGGTGAGGCTGTAGTGTTCTAGGTGAGGCTGTAGTGTTCTAGGTGAGGCTGTAGTGTTCTAGGTGAGGCTGTAGTGTTCTAGGTGAGGCTGTAGTGTTCTAGGTGAGGCTGTAGTGTTCTAGGTGAGGCTGTAGTGTTCTAGGTGAGGCTGTAGTGTTCTAGGTGAGACTGTAGTGTTCTAGGTGAGGCTGTAGTGTTCTAGGTGAGGCTGTAGTGTTCTAGGTGAGGCTGTAGTGTTCTAGGTGAGGCTGTAGTGTTCTAGGTGAGGCTGTAGTGTTCTAGGTGAGGCTGTAGTGTTCTAGGTGAGGCTGTAGTGTTCTAGGTGAGGCTGTAGTGTTCTAGGTGAGGCTGTAGTGTTCTAGGTGAGGCTGTAGTGTTCTAGGTGAGGCTGTAGTGTTCTAGGTGAGGCTGTAGTGTTCTAGGTGAGGCTGTAGTGTTCTAGGTGAGGCTGTAGTGTTCTAGGTGAGGCTGTAGTGTTCTAGGTGAGGCTGTAGTGTTCTAGGTGAGGCTGTAGTGTTCTAGGTGAGGCTGTAGTGTTCTAGGTGAGGCTGTAGTGTTCTAGGTGAGGCTGTAGTGTTCTAGGTGAGGCTGTAGTGTTCTAGGTGAGGCTGTAGTGTTCTAGGTGAGGCTGTAGTGTTCTAGGTGAGGCTGTAGTGTTCTAGGTGAGGCTGTAATGTTCTAGGTGAGGCTGTAGTGTTCTAGGTGAGTAGTGTTCTGTAGTGTTCTAGGTGAGACTGTAGTGTTCTAGGTGAGGCTGTAGTGTTCTAGGTGAGGCTGTAGTGTTCTAGGTGAGGCTGTAGTGTTCTAGGTGAGGCTGTAGTGTTCTAGGTGAGGCTGTAGTGTTCTGTGAGGCTGTAGTGTTCTAGGTGAGGCTGTAGTGTTCTAGGTGAGGCTGTAGTGTTCTAGGTGAGGCTGTAGTGTTCTAGGTGAGGCTGTAGACTGTAGTGTTCTAGGTGAGCTGTAGTGTTCTGTAGAGACTGTAGTTCTGAGCTGTAGTGTTCTAGGTGAGGCTGTAGTGTTCTAGGTGAGGCTGTAGTGTTCTAGGTGAGACTGTAGTGTTCTAGGTGAGGCTGTAGTGTTCTAGGTGAGGCTGTAGTGTTCTAGGTGAGACTGTAGTGTTCTAGGTGAGTGTTCTGTAGTGTTCTAGGTGAGACTGTAGTGTTCTAGGTGAGGCTGTAGTGTTCTAGGTGAGGCTGTAGTGTTCTAGGTGAGGCTGTAGTGTTCTAGGTGAGGCTGTAGTGTTCTAGGTGAGGCTGTAGTGTTCTAGGTGAGGCTGTAGTGTTCTAGGTGGGGCTGTAGTGTTCTAGGTGAGGCTGTAGTGTTCTAGGTGAGACTGTAGTGTTCTAGGTGAGGCTGTAGTGTTCTAGGTGAGGCTGTAGTGTTCTAGGTGAGGCTGTAGTGTTCTAGGTGAGACTGTAGTGTTCTAGGTGAGGCTGTAGTGTTTCTAGGCTGTAGTGTTCTAGTGAGACTGTAGTGTTCTAGGTGAGACTGTAGTGTTCTAGTTGAGGCTGTAGTGTTCTAGGTGAGACTGTAGTGTTCTAGTTGAGGCTGTAGTGTTCTAGGTGAGGCTGTAGTGTTCTATATGAGGCTGTAGTGTTCTAGTTGAGGCTGTGGTGTTCTAGGTGAGGCTGTAGTGTTCTAGGTGAGGCTGTAGTGTTCTAGTTGAGGCTGTAGTGTTCTATATGAGGCTGTAGTGTTCTAGATGAGGCTGTGGTGTTCTAGATGAGGCTGTAGTGTTCTAGATGAGGCTGTAGTGTTCTAGTTGAGGCTGTAGTGTTCTAGATGAGGCTGTAGTGTTCTAGTTGAGACTGTAGTGTTCTAGTTGAGGCTGTAGTGTTCTAGGTGAGGCTGTAGTGTTCTAGGTGAGGCTGTAGTGTTCTAGGTGAGACTGTAGTGTTCTAGGTGAGGCTGTAGTGTTCTAGGTGAGGCTGTAGTGTTCGAGGTGAGACTGTAGTGTTCTAGGTGAGGCTGTAGTGTTCTAGGTGAGGCTGTAGTGTTCTAGATAAGGCTGTAGTGTTCTAGGTGAGGCTGTAGTGTTCTAGGTGAGGCTGTAATGTTCTGTGAGGCTGTAGTGTTCTAGGTGAGGCTGTAGTGTTCTAGGTGAGACTGTAGTGTTCTAGGTGAGTGAGGCTGTAGTGTTCTAGGTGAGACTGTAGTGTTCTAGGTGAGGCTGTAGTGTTCTAGGTGAGGCTGTAGTGTTCTAGGTGAGGCTGTAGTGTTCTAGGTGAGGCTGTAGTGTTCTAGGTGAGCTGTAGTGTTCTAGGTGAGACTGTAGTGTTCTAGGTGAGACTGTAGTGTTCTAGGTGAGGCTGTAGTGTTCTAGGTGAGGCTGTAGTGTTCTAGGTGAGGACTGTAGTGTTCTAGGTGAGGCTGTAGTGTTCTAGGTGAGGCTGTAGTGTTCTAGGTGAGTGTTCTAGGTGAGGCTGTAGTGTTCTAGGTGAGGCTGTAGTGTTCTAGGTGAGGCTGTAGTGTTCTGTGAGTGTTCTAGTAGTGTTCTTGAGGCTGTAGTGTTCTAGGTGAGGCTGTAGTGTTCTAGGTGAGGCTGTAGTGTTCTAGTTCTAGGTGAGGCTGTAGTGTTCTAGGTGAGGCTGTAGTGTTCTAGGTGAGGCTGTAGTGTTCTAGGTGAGGCTGTAGTGTTCTAGATGAGGCTGTAGTGTTCTAGGTGAGGCTGTAGTGTTCTAGTGAGGCTGTAGTGTTCTAGGTGAGGCTGTAGTGTTCTGAGGCTGTAGTGTTCTAGGTGAGGCTGTAGTGTTCTAGGTGAGGCTGTAGTGTTCTAGTGAGGCTGAGACTGTAGTGTTCGAGGTGAGACTGTAGTGTTCTAGGTGAGGCTGTAGTGTTCTAGGTGAGGCTGTAGTGTTCTAGGTGAGGCTGTAGTGTTCTAGGTGAGGCTGTAATGTTCTAGGTGAGGCTGTAATGTTCTAGGTGAGGCTGTAATGTTCTAGGTGAGGCTGTAGTGTTCTAGGTGAGGCTGTAGTGTTCTAGGTGAGGCTGTAGTGTTCTAGGTGAGGCTGTAATGTTCTAGATGAGGCTGTAGTGTTCTAGGTGAGGCTGTAGTGTTCTAGATGAGGCTGTAGTGTTCTAGGTGAGGCTGTAATGTTCTAGATGAGGCTGTAGTGTTCTAGGTGAGGCTGTAGTGTTCTAGGTGAGGCTGTAGTGTTCTAGGTGAGGCTGTAGTGTTCTAGGTGAGGCTGTAGTGTTCTAGGTGAGGCTGTAGTGTTCTAGGTGAGACTGTAGTGTTCTAGGTGAGGCTGTAGTGTTCTAGGTGAGACTGTAGTGTTCTAGGTGAGACTGTAGTGTTCTAGGTGAGGCTGTAGTGTTCTAGGTGAGGCTGTAGTGTTCTAGGTGAGACTGTAGTGTTCTAGATGAGGCTGTAGTGTTCTAGATAAGGCTGTAGGGTTCTAGGTGAGACTGTAGTGTTCTAGATGAGGCTGTTGTGTTCTAGATGAGACTGTAGTGTTCTAGGTGAGACTGTAGTGTTCTAGATGAGACTGTATTGTTCTAGATGAGACTGTAGTGTTCTAGATGAGGCTGTAGTGTTCTAGATGAGACTGTAGTGTTCTAGATGAGACTGTAGTGTTCTAGGTGAGGCTGTTGTGTTCTAGATGAGACTGTAGTGTTCTAGGTGAGACTGTAGTGTTCTAGGTGAGACTGTAGGGTTCTAGGTGAGACTGTAGTGTTCTAGGTGAGGCTGTAATGTTCTAGATGAGGCTGAAGGGTTCTAGGTGAGACTGTAGTGTTCTAGGTGAGACTAGAGGGTTCTAGGTGAGACTGTAGTGTTCTAGGTGAGGCTGTAGTGTTCTAGGTGAGGCTGTAGTGTTCTATATGAGGCTGTAGTGTTCTAGATGAGGCTGTGGTGTTCTAGATGAGGCTGTAGTGTTCTAGACGAGGTTGTAGTGTTCTATGTGAGGCTGTAGTGTTCTAGGTGAGGCTGTAGTGTTCTAGGTGAGGCTGTAGTGTTCTAGATGAGGCTGTAGGGTTCTAGGTGAGACCGTAGGGATCTAGGTGAGACTGTAGTGTTCTAGGTGAGACTGTAGTGTTCTAGGTGAGGCTGTAGTGTTCTAGGTGAGGCTGTAGTGTTCTAGAGACTGTAGGGTTCTAGTACTGTAGGGTTTCAGGGTTCTGTAGGTTTGTGTTCTAGGTGAGACTGTAGTGTTCTAGGTGAGACTGTATGTTCTAGTTCTAGGTGAGGCTGTAGTGTTCTAGGTGAGGCTGTAGTGTTCTAGATGAGGCTGTAGGGTTCTAGATGAGGCTGTAGTGTTCTATGTGAGGCTGTAGGGCTCTAGACGAGGGTGTAGATTTCTAGATGAGGCTGTAGGGTTCTAGATGAGGCTGTAGGGCTCTAGACGAGGGTGTAGATTTCTAGATGAGGCTGTAGGGTTCTTGGTGAGACTGTAGGGTTCTAGATGAGGCTGCAATGTTCTAGGTGAGGCTGTAGCATTCTAGATGAGGCTGTAATGTTCTAGGTGAGACTGTAGTGTTCTAGATGAGGCTGTTGTGTTCTAGGTGAGACTGTAGTGTTCTAGGTTAGGCTGTAGCATTCTAGATGAAGCTGTAGTGTTCTAGGTGAGACTGTAGTGTTCTAGATGAGGCTGTAGTGTTCTAGATGAGGCTGTAATGTTCTAGATGAGACTGCAGTGTTCTAGATGAGGCTGTAGTGTTCTAGATGAGGCTGTAGTGTTCTAGATGAGGCTGTAGTGTTCTAGATGAGGCTGTAGTGTTCTAGATGAGGCTGTAGTGTTCTAGATGAGGCTGTAGTGTTCTAGATGAGGCTGTAGTGTTCTAGATGAGGCTGTAATGTTCTGGGTGAGACTGTAGGGTTCTAGGTGAGACTGTAGTGTTCTAGGTGAGACTGTAGTGTTCTAGGTGAGGCTGTAGTGTTCTAGGTGAGGCTGTAGTGTTCTAGGTGAGGCTGTAGTGTTCTAGGTGAGGCTGTAGTGTTCTAGGTGAGGCTGTAGTGTTCTAGGTGAGGCTGTAGTGTTCTAGGTGAGGCTGTAGTGTTCTAGGTGAGGCTGTAGTGTTCTAGATGAGGTTGTAGTGTTCTAGGTGAGGCTGTAGTGTTCTAGGTGAGGCTGTAGTGTTCTAGGTGAGGCTGTAGTGTTCTAGATGAGGCTGTAGTGTTCTAGATGAGGCTGTAGTGTTCTAGATGAGGCTGTAGTGTTCTAGGTGAGGCTGTAGTGTTCTAGGTGAGGCTGTAGTGTTCTAGGTGAGGCTGTAGTGTTCTAGGTGAGACTGTAGTGTTCTAGGTGAGGCTGTAGTGTTCTAGGTGAGGCTGTAGTGTTCTAGGTGAGGCTGTAGTGTTCTAGGTGAGGCTGTAGTGTTCTAGGTGAGGCTGTAGTGTTCTAGGTGAGGCTGTAGTGTTCTAGGTGAGGCTGTAGTGTTCTAGGTGAGGCTGTAGTGTTCTAGTGAGGCTGTAGTGTTCTAGGTGAGGCTGTAGTGTTCTAGGTGAGGCTGTAGTGTTCTAGGTGAGGCTGTAGTGTTCTAGGTGAGGCTGTAGTGTTCTAGGTGAGGCTGTAGTGTTCTAGAGTGTTCTGAGGCTGTAATGTTCTAGGTGAGGCTGTAATGTTCTAGGTGAGGATGTAGTGTTCTAGGTGAGGCTGTAGTGTTTTAGATGAGGCTGTAGTGTTCTAGGTGAGGCTGTAATGTTCTAGATGAGGCTGTAGTGGTTCTAGATGACGCCGTAGTGTTCTAGATGAGGCTGTAATATTCTAGATGAGGCTGTAGTGTTCTAGATGAGGCCGTAGTGTTCTAGATTAGGCCGTAGTGTTCTAGATGAGGCTGTAGGGTTCTAGGTGAGACTGTAGTGTTCTAGATGAGGCTGTAGTGTTCTAGGTGAGACTGTAGTGTTCTAGATGAGGCTGTAGTGTTCTAGATGTGGCTGTAGTGTTCTAGATGAGGCTGTAGTGTTCTAGATGAGACTGTAGTGTTCTAGATGAGACTGTAGTGTTCTAGATGAGACTGTAGTGTTCTAGATGAGACTGTAGTGTTCTAGGTGAGACTGTAGTGTTCTAGATGAGACTGTAGTGTTCTAGATGAGACTGTAGTGTTCTAGATGAGGCTGTAGTGTTCTAGATGAGACTGTAGTGTTCTAGGTGAGGCTGTTGTGTTCTAGATGAGACTGTAGTGTTCTAGGTGAGACTGTAGTGTTCTAGGTGAGACTGTAGTGTTCTAGGTGAGACTGTAGTGTTCTAGGTGAGGCTGTAGTGTTCTAGGTGAGACTGTAGTGTTCTAGGTGAGACTGTAGTGTTCTAGGTGAGGCTGTAGTGTTCTAGGTGAGACTGTAGTGTTCTAGGTGAGACTGTAGTGTTCTAGGTGAGACTGTAGTGTTCTAGGTGAGACTGTAGGGTTCTAGGTGAGGCTGTAGTGTTCTAGGTGAGGCTGTTGTGTTCTAGATGAGGCTGTAGTGTTCTAGGTGAGACTGTAGGGTTCTAGGTGAGACTGTAGGGTTCTAGGTGAGACTGTAGGGTTCTAGGTGAGGCTGTAGTGTTCTAGGTGAGGCTGTTGTGTTCTATATGAGACTGTAGTGTTCTAGGTGAGACTGTAGGGTTCTAGGTGAGACTGTAGGGTTCTAGGTGAGACTGTAGGGTTCTAGGTGAGGCTGTAGTGTTCTAGGTGAGGCTGTTGTGTTCTAGATGAGACTGTAGTGTTCTAGGTGAGGCTGTAGTGTTCTAGGTGAGGCTGTTGTGTTCTAGATGAGACTGTAGTGTTCTAGGTGAGGCTGTTGTGTTCTATGAGACTGTAGGCTGTTCTAGGTGAGGCTGTAGGGTTCTAGGTGAGGTTGTAGTGCTCTAGGTGAGGCTGTAGTGTTCTAGGTGAGGCTGTATTGTTCTAGGTGAAGCTGTAGGGTTCTAGATGATTCTGTAGTGTTCTAGATAAGACTGTAGGGTTCTAGGTGAGACTGCAGTGTTCTAGGTGAGACTGTAGGGTTCTAGATGAGGCTGAAGGGTTCTAAGTGAGACTGTTGTGTTCTAGGTGAGACTGGAGGGTTCTATGTGAGGCTGTAGTGTTCTAGGTGAGGCTGTAGTGTTCTAGATGAGGCTATAATGTTCTAGGTGAGGCTGTAGTGTTCTAGATGGGGCTGTAGTGTTCTAGACGAGGTTGTAGTGTTCTATGTGAGGCTGTAGTGTTCTAGGTGAGGCTGTAGTGTTCTAGGTGAGGCTGTAATGTTCTAGAGGCTGAGGCTGTAGTGTTCTAGGTGAGGCTGTAGTGTTCTAGGTGAGTCTGTAGTGTTCTAGGTGAGGCTGTAGTGTTCTAGGTGAGGCTGTAGTGTTCTAGGTGAGGCTGTAGTGTTCTAGTGAGACTGTAGTGTTCTAGGTGAGGCTGTAGTGTTCTAGGTGAGACTGTAGTGTTCTAGGTGAGGCTGTAGTGTTCTAGGTGAGGCTGTAGTGTTCTAGGTGAGGCTGTAGGGTTCTAGGTGAGGCTGTAGTGTTCTAGGTGAGGCTGTAGTGTTCTAGGTGAGACTGTAGGGTTCTAGATGAGGCTGTAGGGTTCTAGGTGAGGCTGTAGTGTTCTAGGTGAGGCTGTAGTGTTCTAGGTGAGGCTGTAGTGTTCTAGGTGAGGCTGTAGTGTTCTAGATGAGGCTGTAGTGTTCTAGATGAGGCTGTAGTGTTCTAGGTGAGGTTGTAGTGTTCTAGATGAGGCTGCAGTGTTCTAGATGAGGCTGTAGTGTTCTAGATGAGGCTGTAGTGTTCTCTAGTGTTCTAGAGAGGCTGTAGTGTTCTAGAGGCTGAGGTTCTAGGTGTAGTGTTCTAGGTGAGGTAATAGTGTTCTGTAGTAGGGTTCTAGGTGAGGCTGTAGTGTTCTAGATGAGGCTGTAGTGTTCTAGATGAGGCTGTAGTGTTCTAGATGAGGCTGTAGTGTTCTAGATGAGGCTGTAGTGTTCTAGATGAGGCTGTAGTGTTCTAGGTGAGGCTGTAGTGTTCTAGATGAGGCTGTAGTGTTCTAGATGAGGTTGTAGGGTTCTAGGGTTCTAGGTGAGACTGTTGAGTCCTAGGTGAGGGTGTTGTGTTCTAGATGAGACTGTAGGGTTCTAGGTGATGCTGTAGTGTT
>NW_027201203.1:0-12815 GCF_038502225.1 Cherax quadricarinatus
TCTCTTTAGATGGAATAAGTGAGTAGCGGGTCAAAAATCTCCAAAACAAGTTGTCACTTGATCTCAGTTGATCTTATTATGGCAATGTAGTTAATGTAGGTCAGGTGACTGCTTATCTCCCTTCCAACTGAGTAGGCTATGTGATGTTGCACAGTGATATAGGTAGTTTGTCTTTAATAGTTTTTCCTTTCATTTTTGTGTTTACGTAAAATTATTGAGAAGAATTTTAACTATTCATTGAAAATATTTGAATGTTTCCAGGTGAAGCAGGCAGTAGTGTAGGAGGGAAGCCAGCTTCTCTCGAGGTGTTCAACCCTTCATACTCCCGTACCTCTTCCAATACCTCGCTGTCACAGCCTCCGAACCCTCAGTTTTCTCATCACCCTCATCACCATCAACAGCCACAGCAGCAGCAGCAGCAGCAGCAACAATTGCCACCACCACAGCAGCAGCAACAGCCCCCAGTCCGCTCCAGGTTAGTAAAGCAAGAAACCTTGAAGTACAGTAGACCATTGGAAAACTAGGTGCGTTCTTGAAAATTGGCATTTATTATTATTTTTTCCTAATGCCTAAAAAAGGCCAAACAACTTTTTTTTTTTAAATGTTGTAAAACATAAATTTTAATGTATCTGTATCTTCCTTTACATTGTAGTTGATGCTTGTTGACTTGGAAGCTTATAAAGAGGGTTGATGTGACCCTTCTGCGCTGAAGTGGATGATTGTTGTAGTTTTGGTATTGATATGGATGCAGAGTTGTCTGTAGTTGATGGCTGTACTGAACTAGCCAGATATTTCATAATGCATCTGCTCTGCTTTTTCATGCAGTATTTTATAAAGGCATCATCACCTGTTCCAGACTTTCACAGCATTACTTATAGCATGTCAGTGTGCCCTTTTTAATGGAAAAGCCTGCTAAATTAGCAGTAACATGGAATTTCTCGCATAACTCCTGCAGTATTAATTGTTTTTGTTCAGTCATCGTGTTCTTGCATCTGCCTCTAATTGGGAGTTGACATCGTCCAGTATTTCTCTGCAGTTGCTTCATCAACGCCTTCTAACAGTTCGATCATGTCATCGTCTGCGTATTTTGAAAGCATTCATGTCACAGTCCTTACCAGAGTCAGTTTATTTGACCTGACTACTTTCTGAGGACAAATAAGAAAACTGATAACCACATAGGCCATTATTTACCCAAGTTTACATTCATGGTTGATTGAGGCTTTTCCTGCCATGTTGGAGACCTATATAAAGATTATTTTAATGTGCATTTCACTGTATAAGGAAATAACATTGAAAGAGGTTTGCTTTAAAACATTGTATGTACAATTTGCAGGTCAACCCAAAATTTGAGTGATGGAAGCTATCCTGGTCTTGTTGGCCGTCATCCAAGTAACCCCAGCCTTGTGGTGGAAGAGGAACGCTACTACCAGAATGTGAACTTTCATCAAGGCCCCCAAGACTCGCGCATGGGGTCAATACGTACTCGTCCAATACAGGCACTACCAATGAGTTCTCCAGCATCACAAGACTCTTCCGAGCATGTGCGACCTGATCCTCGGGCAGACCATCGACCAGCTTCGGCTTTCTTGCAGCGAGAAGATTTAATACAGCACAGATCAGAATTACACCGTCCAGCCTCTCAGCGTGAACTTCGTGCTGACGCAAAGATGCTAGAAATGACAGAAGAAGTGCGACGACGAGAGGAACGGGCACGACATAATGGCCATCCACCATCATCTCTGCCACACCGATCCAGCCAGAACCAGCCACCTCACCACGTGCCAAATTCTATCCCTACTGCAAGTACTCCCTTCTCACCTGATGGTTACAATGGCATACAGGGTTTACCAAATCAACATACTGCTTATCACCATACTCAGTCACAACCACTTAGTCCACAGGGCACAGTGACAGGGCTCCAGCAGATTCCTAGGCATGCCCATCCACAATATAGTACGCATGGACAAAATTTATCCAGTAAGCTTCCTCCTCCAACAGCCCCCAAACCAAAATCACAGTCTGGATCCCAGGGTTCTGTATTACCTGAAGCTCCAGAGAAACCCTCACGGCAGTTTGGATATGAAGGAAGTAATTCAGTTGATGGACCTCCAAGACCGCCACCACCAGAGGAAGGGTATAGAGAATCTCCTCCACCACCACCACCCCCTACTTCAACTCATCCTCTTCTTCAGGGCAACCGACCTGCTTCCACTGTAGGCCCTTCAAGTCAGTTACCTAGTAAATCAGCCTTCAACAAGACCAGTCCATGGGATAGAGAACAAAAGGAACTGGTAAGAACTTGTGTATACTTTGTTTTTTCTCATAATAATAATAGTTGTAATGTGTGTCACAAAGCTAAAATCAAGATTCAATCTTTTATTTTTTTATATTTTTGCAATAGCTTGTTTATAACACCTTATGGGCTTGTCAGCAATTATGAAAGCCTTTTTTCTTAGTTTAATTTTTAGCATGTGTATGCATGTATACTCACACATGTATATTTCTTTCAACACACCAGCCGTATCCCACTGAGGCAGGGTGGCCCAAATGGAAAAATGAAAATTTCTCCTTTTAAATCTAGTAATATATACAGGAGAAGGGGTTACTAGCCCCTTGCTCCTGGCAATTTAGTCGCCTCTTACGACACGCATAGCTTATGGAGGAAGAATTCTGTTCTACTTCCCCATGGAGATAAGAGGAAATAAACAAGAACAAGAACTAGAAAGAAAATAGCAGAAAACCCAGAGAGGTGTGTGTGTATATATGCTTGTACATGTATGTGTAGTGTGACCTAATTGTAAGTAGTAGTAGCAAGATGTACCTGAAATCTTGCATGTTTATGAGACAGAAAAAAGGACACCAGCAATCCTACCAACATGTAAAACAATTACAGGCTTTTGTTTTACACTCACTTGGCAGGACGGTAG
The DNA here is from genome assembly GCF_038502225.1 of Cherax quadricarinatus. Classification (NCBI taxonomy): domain Eukaryota; kingdom Metazoa; phylum Arthropoda; class Malacostraca; order Decapoda; family Parastacidae; genus Cherax; species Cherax quadricarinatus. The sequence goes on from NW_027201203.1 coordinate 2,928, forward strand.
TACCTCCCTGGGCGGTTGCTGCCTACCAACCTACTACCTACAATTCTTTTCTTCTTTCAACACACCGGCCGTATCCCACCAAGGCGGGGTGGCCCAAAAGGAAAATCAAAAGTTTCTCCTTTCACATTTAGCAATATATACAGGAGAAGAGGTTACTAGCCCCTTGCTCCCGGCATTTTAGTCGCCTCTTACAACACGCATGGCTTACGGAGGAAGAATTCTGTTCCACTTCCCCATGGAGGTAAGAGGAAATAAACAAGAACAAGAACTAGAAAGAAAATAGAAGAAAACCCAGAGGGGTGTGTATATATATGCTTGTACATGTATGTGTAGTGTGACCTAAGTGTAAGTAGAAGTAGCAAGACATACCTGAAACCTTGCATGTTTATGAGACAGAAAAATGGACACCAGCAATCCTACCATCATGTAAAACAATTACAGGCTTTCGTTTTACACTCACTTGGCAGGACGGTAGTACCTCCCTGGGCGGTTGCTGTCTACCTACCTACTACCAAGAATATATGTATATATATATATACATATATTCTTGGAGGAATAACATGCACTGGTCAGGGATCAAATAGGAGTGAGGAGCCGAAGAGACCCATGTGAGTGTGGGGGAGGGGTACGTGAGGCATTATAAAATGAAAGGGGGTAAAGCAGCTGGAACTGATGGGATCATGACAGAAATGTTAAAAGCAGGGGGGGATATAGTGTTGGAGTGGTTGGTACTTTTGTTTAATAAATGTATGAAAGAGGGGAAGGTACCTAGGGATTGGCAGAGAGCATGTATAGTCCCTTTATATAAAGGGAAAGGGGACAAAAGAGACTGTAAAAATTATAGAGGAATAAGTTTACTGAGTATACCAGGAAAAGTGTACGGTAGGGTTATAATTGAAAGAATTAGAGGTAAGACAGAATGTAGGATTGCGGATGAGCAAGGAGGTTTCAGAGTGGGTAGGGGATGTGTAGATCAAGTGTTTACATTGAAGCATATATGTGAACAGTATTTAGATAAAGGTAGGGAAGTTTTTATTGCATTTATGGATTTAGAAAAGGCATATGATAGAGTGGATAGAGGAGCAATGTGGCAGATGTTGCAAGTATATGGAATAGGTGGTAAGTTATTAAATGCTGTAAAGAGTTTTTATGAGGATAGTGAGGCTCAGGTTAGGGTGTGTAGAAGAGAGGGAGACTACTTCCCGGTAAAAGTAGGTCTTAGACAGGGATGTGTAATGTCACCATGGTTGTTTAATATATTTATAGATGGGGTTGTAAAGGAAGTAAATGCTAGGGTGTTCGGGAGAGGGGTGGGATTAAATTATGGGGAATCAAATTCAAAATGGGAATTGACACAGTTACTTTTTGCTGATGATACTGTGCTTATGGGAGATTCTAAAGAAAAATTGCAAAGGTTAGTGGATGAGTTTGGGAATGTGTGTAAAGGTAGAAAGTTGAAAGTGAACATAGAAAAGAGTAAGGTGATGAGGGTGTCAAATGATTTAGATAAAGAAAAATTGGATATCAAATTGGGGAGGAGGAGTATGGAAGAAGTGAATGTTTTCAGATACTTGGGAGTTGACGTGTCGGCGGATGGATTTATGAAGGATGAGGTTAATCATAGAATTGATGAGGGAAAAAAGGTGAGTGGTGCGTTGAGGTATATGTGGAGTCAAAAAACGTTATCTATGGAGGCAAAGAAGGGAATGTATGAAAGTATAGTAGTACCAACACTCTTATATGGGTGTGAAGCTTGGGTGGTAAATGCAGCAGCGAGGAGACGGTTGGAGGCAGTGGAGATGTCCTGTTTAAGGGCAATGTGTGGTGTAAATATTATGCAGAAAATTCGGAGTGTGGAAATTAGGAGAAGGTGTGGAGTTAATAAAAGTATTAGTCAGAGGGCAGAAGAGGGGTTGTTGAGGTGGTTTGGTCATTTAGAGAGAATGGATCAAAGTAGAATGACATGGAAAGCATATAAATCTATAGGGGAAGGAAGGCGGGGTAGGGGTCGTCCTCGAAAGGGTTGGAGAGAGGGGGTAAAGGAGGTTTTGTGGGTAAGGGGCTTGGACTTCCAGCAAGCGTGCGTGAGCGTGTTAGATAGGAGTGAATGGAGACGAATGGTACTTGGGACCTGACGATCTGTTGGAGTGTGAGCAGGGTAATATTTAGTGAAGGGATTCAGGGAAACCGGTTATTTTCATATAGTCGGACTTGAGTCCTGGAAATGGGAAGTACAATGCCTGCACTTTAAAGGAGGGGTTTGGGATATTGGCAGTTTGGAGGGATATGTTGTGTATCTTTATATGTGTATGCTTCTAGACTGTTGTATTCTGAGCACCTCTGCAAAAACAGTGATAATGTGCGAGTGTGGTGAAAGTGTTGAATGATGATGAAAGTATTTTCTTTTTGGGGATTTTCTTTCTTTTTTGGGTCACCCTGCCTCGGTGGGAGACGGCCGACTTGTTGAAAAAAAAAAAAAAAAAAACAAAAACCCGCTCAGCGACTTCGTCCGAGACGCGTCCAATGTGGGCCCTCAGCCAGCCTCACATGTGCCGCCCGTCCCATTGTTTACCAGCCAGCCTCCGCGGTAACATTCAAGCATACACTCGGAATATTTCGTATTATTACAGTGTTTTCGGTGCTGTTTCTGGAAAATAAGTGACCATGGGCCCCAAGAAAGCTTCTAGTGCCAACCCTGTGGTAAAAAGGGTGAGAATTAGTATGGAAATTAAGAAAGATTTTGAAGGGTTTGGGGCTAACCCTGAGAAGCCTATGCCAGTTGTGGAATCCATTGTGCCTACTTCAAAAATTAAGGAAATGTGTGCACAGTGGGTTGAACTGCAAACCTTTATGGATGAAAATCACCCTGACACAGCTGTTGCAAGCCGTGCTGGTGACTATTTCAATGACAATGTTATGGCCCATTTTAGGAAAATCTTAAAGGAACGGGAGGTACAGAGCTCTATGGACAGATTTGTTGTGCGACAGAGGTCCAGTGACTCTCAAGCTGGTCCTAGTGGCATTAAAAGAAGAAGGGAAGTAACCCCAGAAAAGGACTTGCTACCTCAAGTCCTAATGGAAGGGGATTCCCCTTCTAAACAGTAAGAAGATAATGCTCTCCCCTCCTCCCATCCCATCAATCATCACCAGATCTTCAATAAAAGTAAGTGTCATGTAATTGTGCATGCCTTTTTCAGTTTGTGTGTACTAAAATTAACATTTTTTTGTGGTAAAAATTTTTTTTTTTCATACTTTTGGGTGTCTTGCACGGATTAATTTTATTTCCATTATTTCTTATGGGGAAAATTAATTCGCATAGCGAACATTTCGCATAACGACCAGCCCTCTTGCAAATGCGGCGTTTTCAGCAGCAACACCAAGAACAGCAACAGCAGCAACTTCAGCAGCAACAACTTCAGCAGCAACAACTTCAGCAGCAACAACTTCAGCAGCAACAACTTCAGCAGCAACAGCTTCAGCAGCAACAACTTCAGCAGCAACAGCTTCAGCAGCAACTTCAACAGGGAGCTGCTCCTCAGCATCCACTCTATCAACATCAGCACCATGCAACACAAAGGCTCGACACTCTTGTTGCTACTCCATTCCACACACAGTATAGCAATGGTCCAATAAATGGGATAAGAGGGTCCCATAATAGTTATCCAGACAAAACTGGAATCAGTGAAGTCAGCCATCGTTTAGACACTGGAACAGCTGCAGCACAGCACAGCCCTATTCCACCAGAACGAGGCTCTTCCTATTCCATAATGCAACAACAAACAACAGTGACTACACAGCCAGGAACAAATAATCGTTACAAGGGTCAGGAAGTATCATCTGCAACTATCAAGCGTGTACAGTTCTCCGAGACCACAGCAGTAGATGCTCACATCACTTATGACAATAATGCAAACCAAGAAAAAACACCACGGCAGGACCCTAATGTAAGTTATATATAAAAAATTTTTCTTAATACATATTTTAAGAGATAGGAAGCCTAGCATGTTTGATTTTTTTTTTTTTTCTCTCTCTCTCAACAAGTCGGCCATCTCCCACCGAGGCAGGGTGTTTGAAATTATTAGTAGCAAATGTTTTTCTGGTAAGTTTTATGAAGGAGTGTTGCTATAGTAGTATTACAGAGCCCCATCAACTTAGCATTTTATATAATTTTTTGTTTGCTGTAGTGAATAACACCATCAAGAGGGTCCTTATTAAGCCTTTCATTCTGTCGCATAGATCTACATTATTGATGCCAGGGTCTCTTGCATAGATCTACATCTTGAGCTCGGCTCACTCAGATAAGCTGAAAGCCGTAAATTTTGCTTAGAAATGAGAGAATGGGTCTGTACAGTGTGTGTACACAGTTTAAAAAAATTCTGCCCTGCATGGTGCGTGAAGTGTTTTCTAGGATGGTTTTATTAGCTGCTTATTGGTATCAATTGATAGAATGGAAGACAAATTACTGAAATAGAGATCATTTTGGTTGGTTCCAGAACTGAAAGTAGTTTGAAATTGGCCTCAAAGTAGCAGAAAATATTAAAATTTTTCAGATTTTCCTGAGGACAGGTAAGGTGGCTCCTCCCTTACACCCCCTGATCTGGGTTTTTTTTTTTTTTTTTTTTTAGGTCTTATTCAATTATTTGGACACCATGGTCAATTATTTTTGGTTATATAGGAGAAGCCTAAGGATGTGTTAATTAACAAAGGAAATTTTTTTAGTTCCTGAAATGTCTGCAGTGTTTATTTTGGACTGTTTTTAAATTGGAATTTGTTTTTTAATTCTGAGTAAAACTGGCCAGATTACTTCTGTGCACTTATAGGGTAGTTTTCATAGTTTGTGCTCAATAGCTATATTCTGTTTGTGATCAACCATCATGCATAACAGTTATAGAATTACATCCTAGGTAGACAAAAAAAGGACTAAATCTACTTTCAAAAACTGTCACAATGTCACTTTGGACGATTAAACTAAATTTTTAACGATGAGCCATAAAGTCAGTGATTTTTAATTTAAGCTAAAAGGTTTTTAATTATAATAGTTAAGCAAATATATGGATGGCCTGTATTTGTCTAGACACATTTCATGTGACCTACCCTCTTTTCATTTTCAAGCACATCAGATCATATTTTCAAAAGGCAAGTGTACATGTATATCTTTTTTTTTTTTTATCATCATACTGGCCGATTCCCACCAAGGCAGGGTGGCCCGAAAAAGAAAAACTTTCACCATCATTCACTCCATCACTGTCTTGCCAGAAGGGTGCTTTACACTACAGTTTTTAAACTGCAACATTAACACCCCTCCTTCAGAGTGCAGGCACTGTACTTCCCATCTCCAGGACTCAAGTCCGGCCTGCCGGTTTCCCTGAATCCCTTCATAAATGTTACTTTGCTCACACTCCAACAGCACGTCAAGTATTAAAAACCATTTGTCTCCATTCACTCCTATCAAACACGCTCACGCATGCCTGCTGGAAGTCCAAGCCCCTCGCACACAAAACCTCCTTTACCCCCTCCCTCCAACCTTTCCTAGGCCGACCCCTACCCTGCCTTCCTTCCACTACAGACTGATACACTCTTGAAGTCATTCTGTTTCGCTCCATTCTCTCTACATGTCCGAACCACCTCAACAACCCTTCCTCAGCCCTCTGGACAACAGTTTTGGCAATCCCGCACCTCCTCCTAACTTCCAAACTACGAATTCTCTGCATTATATTCACACCACACATTGCCCTCAGACATGACATCTCCACTGCCTCCAGCCTTCTCCTATTCACTTATATAAGCACTGTAGCTGTAATGATTCTGAATAATGTGTCAGCATTTTGGATTATTTTATTAATTAATTTAATAGTTTTGCTGTCACACTAGTAATCAAAATTCTTCAATTTCTTTTTTGCCTTTTACAAGTACAGTGGACCCCCGGTTAACGATATTTTTTCACTCCATAAGTATGTTCAGGTGCCAGTACTGACCGAATTTATTCCCATAAGGAATATTGGGAAGTAGATTAGTCCATTTCAGACCCCCAAACATACACGTACAAACGCACTTACATAAATACACTTACATAATTGGTCGCATTCGGAGGTAATCGTTATGCGGGGGTCCACTGTACATCCAGATACAGCATATGATGTCGACATCTATTAACACCTCCAACTAAGCTAGAAAAAATCCTTTACTTCATTATGCATGCTGAAAAATGTTTGGTGTCACTTATACATTTCTCTTTAAAGCTATTTTTGTTATAGTATTAATTTCTCCAATTATTAAATTGTTAAAAGACACTGCTTATGGAAAATGGCATATATCTATTGTTCAAAACAAGTAAGACTGTACTATGTAAAATGGAGTATCTTCTTAACCATTCTAATACACTTCAGTCATATCCAGCACTGACTAGAGTTGAAAAATTAATGTACAAATGGTTTTAATTCACAGAACTTCATCAATGAGGCAGAAACTCTCATGAACTCGTCACCCACTCGCATTGCTGGAGGTAGCACACCAGGTGTGATTGGGGCTCAGGAAGTATATAGGTAAGGCTAACCTTCCAGACTTACAGATTTCAAGGCATAGTCCTGACCTCTTGTTACTTGCAAGCTTGACATTTTATTCTCAGAATTTCTGTATACTGTATATCGAAGGTGAAACCATAGCTGATTAACACAGCTGCAGCAAATCAACTGTATTGCCAGTTCAACAGTTAAACTTCTTACTGTAATCCCTCTTTTTTCATAAATTATTACCTCTCGATGGAGCTTCCTTGATGCTAGCAAGAGGCTCTTGATCCAAGGAATTGAACCTGATCTCCCCTACCCTGGATAGAACCTGATCGACTCCTATTACCTTAGGTGCTGTACATCTCTAATGGTTAAAAGTTTTCCCATTTCCCCCATGAATATAATAGTCATATGAGGTATCTATTTTTGGAACTTTGCTGTCTAATGCCTCACTTTGAAAAGTAAATTGTTTACAATAATTGTTCTACTTCAGATAGTTGTAAATATTTAAGAAAAAAAGCTCGTTTAAAACTTATTTTAAAGCTCAAATAACCCACAAATAAAGGAGAAACTTTAAGACATCTGTCCATTGTCTCAGCTTTTCAGTGTAAGTGTGGCTTATTTGTGAATTGTTCTATCCAGGGTATTGTGACTTTCATTCTTAATTTAAACAATGTTTTACATCATACTTCTAAATTTTATTACATAATTTGTTGATAAAGTGTGCATATGTGTGTGCACTCACCTAGTTGTGGTTACAGGGATTGAGTCCTAGCTCCTGACCCTGCCTTTCAACTTGCTGTTTGCCAGATTCACACACTCCTAGCCTTGTAGATAATGTTATAACTATTTAAACTATGTAGGGAATCTTCCTCCACTTCTTTGTCAAGGTTGTTCCACTTTCTGACTATCCTTAGTGAGGAAATACTTTTCCTACATCACTGTGACTCGTCTGTCTTTAACCCTTCCACACAGATCTGTTATTGATGCCAGGGGTCCCTCACATAGAACTGCATTTTGACCACTGTTCTCTCAGATAAGCTGTGGTGGTAAATTTTGGCCTAGATATGAGAGAATGAGTCTTTGTGGTGTGTGCACAACATAAAAAAAATCTCCCATGCGGAGCGTGATGGGAAAAGCAAATACAGCCTTTCCTCACTTACCGATGCACTCGTTTACCAAGAACTTGGGTCATGATGGGCAAAACAGTGTCTCAGCATCAAGCATCGCAATCTCCTTCCTACAGCCACTCGGTACACTAGCTTTCACAGTCTCCAAGACTACATACTGTATTTGTACAAATTTCCTATTGTTTTTCCTCTTGGAAGTGGAAAATGGAAGAAATACAAAACAACTTCATAGTAAAGGGGTTAGTGATACATTTCAGCATCAAGCAATCTCCAAGACTACATATTTTGTCTATAAATTTGTACTTTATTGTGCATCCCATAGTAGAAGATAGTTAGAAGTGCAGTAGCACTTTAAAGAGGAAAATGGAAAAAGTATAAAAGTTCATAATAAAGGGGTTAGCTCGTGTGTTCGTACGTGTATTTACATTTTCGGTGTATCGTGGCAGCTTAAGAAATGATTAAACTCGGTGAACAAGGTATGTTGATGGTAATAATAATAATAATAATCACTCTGGAGTGCTTTAAATGTCAGCTACCGAACCTATACAACATATGTATGACATTTAAAGTGCTCCAGAGCGAATATTAAGTATTATAAATTATTACCATCAACATACCTTGTTCACTGAGTTTAATCTTTCCTTAAGATGCCATGAGACGGAGAGCATAGCATATGACTCGGAAAAAAAAAAAAACGAAAAAATCACACTATTCTTGCATTTTTCTTGTGACAGGAGTGATCTAGGAGTGTTTGCCCTGATGGAAACACTGTTTTCTTTTGTTGTAGATCAAAAGTACAGACGAGAAAACGTATCTATCTTATGATCTTATCCCAGAGCAGCAGCCTCCACCATCTACCCCATTCACATATGGCATACATTATTCAATTCAGCATCTTTATTACAATTCTAGGGTATATATCATGTTTCTGATAACAATTTGGAATAAGTGTGATAGATAACCTTTATTACTAACTCTCTCTCTCTCAACACATCGGCCGTATCCCACTGAGGTGGGGTGGCTCAAAAGGAAAAACAAAAGTTTTTCCTTTTGAAAAAGGAAAAGGAAAAACGAAAGTTTTCCCTTTTACATTTAGTAATATATACTGGTTGATCAGGCTCTGATCCACCAGGAGGCCTGGTCTCAGACCGGGCCGCGGGGGCGTTGACCCCCGGAACTCTCTCCAGGTAAACTCCAGGTAAAACTACCCCGTGCTCCCAGCATTTTAGTTGCCTCTTACAACACGCATGGCTTATGGAGGAAGAATTCTGTTCCACTTCCCGTGGAGATAAGAGGAAATAAACAAGAACAAGAACTAGAAAGAAAATAGAAGAAAACCCAGAGAGGTGTGTATATATGTGCTTGTACATGTATGTGTAGTGTGCCCTAAGTGTAAGTAGAAGTAGCAAGATGTACCTGAAATCTTGCATGTTCATGAGACAGAAAAAAGGACACCAGCAATCCTACCATCATGTAAAACAATTACAGGCTTTCGTTTTACACTTGCTTGGCAGGACGGTAGTACCTCCCTGGGCGGTTGCTGTCTACCAACCTACTACCTATTTTATTACTAATATTAGTGTAATTACATATTTTATTAGTGCCATGGCTAACGTCTGACATCCATGAAGACTAACGGAATGCTCCTGCGGGCCTCTCCGTCTCTCATTTAGATCCTCCCGCTTCGTAACAATGTTAGATGGTGAATTTAATGCATAAGACAGAAAAAATAAAAAAATTTTGAAAATTCACTACATGTTCAATGTATATTACCCGCCGCATCATAAAAATAATTTTTATAAAATGACTATAATTCTTTGTAGAAACATGGTACAAAGATGATACTTATACCAAAATGTTGCCAGATTCTTAAGCTATTTTTCTGTAAGCTTAATTAACTTGTATGTGTATTTTACTTTTTTATTGTTTTCCATAATATGAGTTATACAAATTAAAATAAAGTTATCAAGTTGGAGTTTCATTTTTATTTTATTTTTTCTTACTAATATATGTGTTTAATTCACCATTTGGCATTGTTACGAAGTGGGTGGAGCTAGCTATAGGAGAGAGGGAGAAGCGAGCAGTGTCTCAGTAACTTATGATTGCCCATGTAAACTCATGATTGCCCATGTAAAATATTTATAATTATACTATTACTATCAATAAAAGTTATCAACCTATCATATTTATTCCAGAATAATATTAGGTGTAACATAAATAATGTAGAAGCATGAGAAAGATGCCCAGATTAA
>NW_027201204.1:0-12798 GCF_038502225.1 Cherax quadricarinatus
CTTTTATAACAGCCCCTCCATAGGCTTCTAACAATACATCTATCTTGCAATAGGTATCGTCAGTTATGGGCAGTACATCTTCTCTTAATAATGTGAGATAACTGCCAGTGTCTCTGAAAGAAATTATCTCAGTTAGATGTGATTCGTCAAATCCTACTTTACCTCTCGAAAAGTAAGGACTCATTGCTGAACGAATCTTTTCGTCAGATACACTTTCTGATGCTAGTCATCTGTCCTGAGTAACATTATCTAAAACAGTAGGATCAGAGGTATTACTAGGATTTTGGTGTCTTTGTTGCTCGGAAGAGGATACGACTTGTGTGGGGGCGCCAGCCGCACGACTGCTTCTCGTATCTCTTTCTAACTTATAGCAATACTCTCTAGCATGTCCTTTTCTGTTACAATAGGTACATTTTACTTTCTTCTTCTCGATATCAGATTTCTGTCTAGCCACAGAGACAGATTCAGGATTGTGAGTTTTCCTGGTAAAGGTACGAGAAGTTACAGTTGCAGGTACATCAGGCCGGCAATGAGCAGCTGATTTAGGTTGCCAACTTCTAGGACAATTTTTAGTTACCTTGTTTCTCTGTGTTTTAGTATGTACAAGTTTGTGAGAAATCTCATAATTGTCTGCTAATGCTGCAGTTTCCAGAATATCCGAGGTAGTATGATCGATCAGATATTCTTGTGTGTCAGCAGACATACAGTTGTTAAACTCTTCGTGTAGTAACAACTGAACAAGGCTGTCGTAGTTGTTACACTTGGCAGCTCTAGTCCATCTCTCAAAAGCAACTTTTTTCTCACGAGCAAACTCTACACAAGTTTGATATTGTCGTCGTTGTAACGTACGAAATGCTCTTTGATAACTTACAGGTAACAAGTTATACGTCTCTAGAATAGTTTGCTTGACAGCGTCATAACTAATGTACTTGGCAAATGGCAAAGCAGCCGTACAAGTTTGAGCTCTTCCTGTCAACGCTGTATGCAACAAGGTTGCCCAGTGCTTACGTGGCCACTTCATAGCACGTGCCTGGTTCTCAAACACATCAAAATAAGTGTCTAAGTCACTTTCAAAAAACTTAGGAACCATGGATGCAGCTTTCTGCACATTAAATGTGTCCTGTGATCTATCAGTCTGTTGTCTTAACAGACGAACATTTTCTCTTTGGAAATCTTCTTCGTTCAATTTCCTCTGTGCCTCTATTTGTGCAGTCTGCAACATAATGAGGCGTTCAAACCTCTCAAACTGTTCCTGAGAGATAGGACCAGTGGGTAATGGAGGAGTAGGGAAATTAACATGTCTTTCTGGACTGTCCTTAGGTCGGACACCTCGTCCAGCCGTCTCTAGAGAGTCTAGATCTGGTCTGGGATAAGTAGATACAGGTGTAGCATACACAGTACTAGCGTGAGGCTTAGTCATACCAGCTATACTCTGTACTAATGTGTCAGTGAGGGAAGTCGTGAGCGAGAACTGAGCTACACTAGGCTCGGACACTAGGCTCACTTCTGCCTTAGTTGCTCTTTCTTCAACTTCAAATAGTCATACTTCCTAATTGTGACACTAGGCTTTCTGAATCTGAATCATAATCAGACATCTCTGTATGAGCAGGAAACAACATGTCTTTAATTAATGCTCTGACAGTTTCAGCTGTGTAATTCCTGTTATACGTCACACCGAGATACTTGGCTACTCGCCAACACGTCTGAAGTTTTAATGTACTTAACTCAGACAAAGTCAGAGTATCAATTAACTGTTTCACTTTGGCATACATCACAAAAATAATTGTACTACGAGAGAGTGATTATGGAAACTATAATCCTAATAGGAATTTTAGTGTTGGATGTCTTAGAGTTAGAACTCATAAACAGTATTTCCATCTCCTTGGATCAAGAGACTCAGTCAGGTACATACATCCACCTGGTATGTTGTACAAGACAAAACTCAAAGTCTTCAGATTAGGAAAGTACTCAAAGTGTTTGATCATAGATTCACTAGTATGTCAAACTGGACAATTGCTCCAACACCTTGGATCAAGAGCCTCCCGGACAGGCCCCCATTTGTTACAAAAAACGCGATTCTAAAAGCTTAGAGATCTCCAGTGAATACTAGAAAGGACTGCCCTTCTAGCATCCAGCCTGTTACTGGGTTTTCGTAACAAGTAGTCAGTATCCTTGTCCAATTATCCATTAGAATTCAGTATTACTCAATAGTGTTTCAGGATTACAACTGGTAGGCTGCTAACTAGAGAAATTAAAATTTAATAAATTTATTAATCATTAAGTTGTCTAGACGTATATTATCAAATTAAATTAAATTAAATTAATCACAGTAATCAAAATAATATCACTTCTCTCGAGTTCAATATTATTGTGCTGAAAGCACATATCACATTTATAATTCTTAAGTACCGTCTGGTACATTAACATTTAATAAGATATTACAAATATGTACAAGTAAGTATGTATGTGTGTAAGTGCTCTAAGTAGTTCGCTATGTCTCACGACTCGACTAGACTTAAACAAGTGACTGACAAAGTCCTTAAATAAACTAACTTCTTGACCGACTGGCAACCAGAACAGTCTGCTTGAACAACAAAACGAATGATAAGCCGAACAACAATATAACAAGCAACTGCGACACAGAATCAGGAACAAGGAGATAATATAACGACAGCTAGTAGGGACCATCAGCAGGTCCTCCACAAAAGTCACAAAACTCCCATAATACTGAATCTAAGTTCAGCATAAGAAAATACCCGACTGTCATCATACACAGAAACCAGTACAAATTAAGTCAGAAGCAACAGCTCAGGACCTGAGATGCTCGGAGTGTCTATGTGACACACAACCTCAGTACAACGTCGAAAATCACTAAGTCTATACAATGTTCTGTGAACAGAGTTCTACAGAACTAACAAGAATAATGAGACAGACAATCTGTCCAACCACCAAGCGAGTCTAGAACAGACTGAATACTTCCCGAGAGGTGAGGACACCCCCCCTCGATCACGTGATAGCTCCGTGGACAGCAGTCACCCAGCACCAGCAGAGTAACGAGCAAGGAGCGATAATTACAGTAGTTTGACAATCAAGACTTGAACTGAGCACTTAATATGTAGCATCTTAACAACATAAGTCAAATAACAATATAATGCAATACATTTACGATTTACCTATTATCGCAAATATAAGCAATATAAAATTATATGAAAAGATAATATACATTATATATATACATAATAATCATTGTAACCCATTCAGGGGTTGCAACACCACTAACACCCAGGAATGCAACTGCACCAGTCCACTAACACCCAGGATTCCACCAACACCAGACCACTAACACCCAGGATGCCAACCACACCAGCCCACTAACCCTCAGGATGCCTCCCACACCAGTCCACTAACACAAAGGATGCCACCCTCATTAGTTCACTAACACCCAGGATGCCACCCACACAAATCCACTGACATCCACGATGCCACTCTCACTAGCCCACTAAAACCCAGGATTCCGCCCACACCAGTCCATTAACTCCCAAGATGCCACCCACACCAGTCCACTAACACCCAAGGTGCCACCCACACCAGTCCATTGAAACCCAGGATTCCACCCACTCAAGTCTACTAACACCCAGGATATCAATCCCACCCCAGTTCACTAACAAACCAGGATGCCGGCCACACCACTCTAGTAAGACCCAGGATGCCACTCATACCAGTCCAATAACATTCAGGATGCCACACACACTTGTCAATAACACCCAGGATGCCACCCACAACAGTCCACTAACACCCAGGATGCCACCCACACCAGTCTAGTAAGACCCAGGATGCCACTCATACCAGTCCACTAACATTCAGGATGCCACTCACACTTGTCAATAACACCCAGGATACCACCCTCACCAGTCCACTAACACCCAGGATACCACCCACACCAATCCACTGATATCCAGGATGCCACTCACACCAGTCCACTAAAACCAAGGATTTTACCCACACCATTCCACTAACACCCAGTATGCCACCCACACCAGTCAACTAACACCCGGGATGCCCCCCACTCCAGTTCACTACCACTCAGGATTTCGGCTACAACAGTCCATTAACACCCAGGTTGCCACCCACACCAGTCCACTAACTCCCAGGATGCCACCCACACCAGTCCACTAACACCCAGGATGCCAAACACACCAATCCACTAACACCGAGAATGCCACCCACACCAGTCCAATAACACCCAGGATGTGACCTACACCAGTCCACTAACACCCAGGATACCACCCACACAAGGCCACTAACACCTAGGATGCTACCCACACCAGACCGCTAACACCTAGTATGCCACCCACACCAGTCCACTAACAACCAGGATGCCACCCACACCAGTCCGCTCACACCCAGGATGCCAACCTCACCAGTCCACTAACACCCAGGATGCCACCCACACCAGTCCACTAACACCCAGGATGCCACAAACACCAATCCACTGACATCCAGGACGCCACCCACACCAATCCACTAATACCCAGGATTCCACCAACACCAGTCCACTAACACCCATGATGCCACCCACAACACTCCACTAACACCCAGGATTCCACCCACACCTCTCCATTAACATACAGGATGCCACCCACACCACTACACTAACACCCAGGATGCCACCCACACCAGTCCACTAACACCCAGGATGCCAACCACACCAGTCCACTAACACCCAGGATGCCAAGCTCACCAGCCCACTAACACCCAGGATGCCACCCATACCAGTCCACTAACACCCAGGATGCCACCCACACTAGTCCACTATTACCCAGGATGCCACAAACACCAATCCACTGACACCCAGGATGCCACACACACCAGTCCACTAACACCCAGGATTCCACCCACTCCAGGCCACTAACACCCAGGATTCCACCCACACCAGGCCACTAACACCCAGGATTCCACCCACACCAGGCCACTAACACCCAGGATTCCACCCACACCAGGCCACTAACACCCAGGATACCACCCTCACCAAGCCACTAACACCCAGGATTCCACCCACACCAGGCCACTAACACCCAGGATACCACCCGCACCAGTCCACTAACACCCAGGATTCCACCCACACCAGGCCACTAACACCCAGGATTCCACCCACACCAGGCCACTAACACCCAGGATACCACCCTCACCAGGCCACTAACACCCAGGATTCCACCCACACCAGGCCACTAACACCCAGGATGCCACCCACACAAGTCCACTGTTGCATCCCCTGAATGGGTTACAATGATTATTATGTATATATATATAATGTATATTATCTTTTCATATAATTTTATATTGCTTATATTTGCGATAATAGCTAAATCGCAAATGTATTGCTTTATATTGTTATTTGACTTATGTTGTTAAGATGCTACATATTATGTGCTCAGTTCAAGTCTTGATTGTCAAACTACTGTAATTATCGCTCCTTGCTCGTTACTCTGCCGGTGCTGGGTGACTGCTGTCCACGGAGCTATCACGTGATCGAGGGGGGGTGTCCTCACCTCTCGGGAAGTATTCAGTCTGGTCTAGACTCTCTTGGTGGTTGCACAGATTGTCTGTCTCATTATTCTTGTTAGTTCTGTAGAACTCTGTTCACAGAACATTGTATAGACTTAGTGATTTTCGACGTTGTACTGAGGTTGTGTGTCTCATAGACACTCCGAGCATCTCAGGTCCTGAGCTGTTGCTTCTGACTTAATTTGTACTGGTTTCTGTGTATGATCACAGTCAGGTATTTTCTTATGCTGAACTTAGATTCAGTATTATGGGAGTTTTGTGACTTTTGTGGAGGATCTGCTGATGGTCCCTACTAGCTGTCGTTATATTATCTCCTTGTTCCTGATTCTGTGTCGCAGTTGCTTGTTATATTGTTGTTCGGCTTATCAATCGTTTTGTTGTTGAAGCAGACTGTTCTGGTTGCCAGTTGGTCAAGAAGTTAGTTTATTTAAGGACTTTGTCAGTCACTTGTTTAAGTCTAGTCGAGTCTTGAGACATAGCAAACTACTTAGAGCACTTATACACATACAAACTTACTTGTACATATTTGTAATATCTTATTAAATGTTAATGTACCAGACGGTACTTAAGAATTATAAATGTGATATGTGCTTTCAGCACAATAATATTGAACTCGAGAGATTGATTTTATTTTGGTTACTGTAATTAATTTAATTTGATAATATACCTCTAGACAACTTAATGATTAATAAATTTATTAAATTTTAATTTCTCTAGTTAGTAGCCTACCAGTTGTAATCCTGAAGCACTATTGAATAATACTGAATTATAATGGATAATTGGACAAGGATACTGACTACTTGTTACGAAAACCCAGTAACAGGCTGGATGCTAGAAGGGCAGTCCTTTCTAGTATTACCTGGAGATCTCTAAGCTTTTAGAATCGCGTTTTTTGAAAAATCCACTAACACACAGGATGCCACCCACACCAGTCCACTAAAACCAAGGAATCCACCCACACCATGCCACTAACACCCAGGATGCCTCCACACCAGTCCTCTAAAACCCAGGATTCCACCCTCACCAGGCCAATAACACCCAGGATGCCACCCACACGAGTCCACTAACACCCAGGATGCTACCCATACCAGTCCACTAACAAGCAGGATGTTACCCACACCAGTCCACTAACAAGCAGGATGTTACCCACACCAGTCAACTAACAAGCAGGATGCTACCCATACCAGTCCACTAACAAGCAGGATGCTACCCATACCAGTCAACTAACACCCAGGATGCCACCCACACAAGTCCACTAACACCCAGGATGCTACCCATACCAGTTCACTAACTCCCAGGATGCCACCCATACCAGGCCACTAACACCCTGGACGCCACCCACACCAGACCACTAACACCCAGGATGCCACCCATACCATTCCACTAACACCCAGGATGCTACCCATACTAGTCCACTAACACCCAGGATGCCACCCACACCAGTCCACTAACACCCAGGATGCCACCCACACCAGTCCACTAACACCCAGGATGCCACCCACACCAGACCACTAAAACCCTGGATGCCACCCACACCAGACCACTAACACCCAGGATGCCACTCACACCAGTCCACTAACCCCCAGAATGCCACCCTCACCAGTCCACTAACACCCAGGATGCCACCTACACCAGTCCACGAACACCCATGATGCCACCCACACCAGTCCACTAACACCCAGGATGCCACCCACACCAGTCCACTAACACCCAGGATGCCACCCACACCAGTCCACTAACACATAGGATGCCACCCACACCAATCCAAAAACACCCAGGATGCCACCCACACCACTCCACTAACACCCAACATGCCACCCACACCAGTCCATTAACACACAGGATGCTACCCACACAAGTCCACTAACACCCAGGATGTCACCCACACCACTCCACTAACACCAAGGATGCCACCCACACCAGACCAATACCACCCAGGATGCCACCCACACCAGTCAACTAACAATCAGGATGCCACCCACGCCAGTCCATTAGCACCCAGGATGCCACCCACACCTGTCCAGTAACAATCAGGATGCCACACAAACCAGTCAACTAACACCCAGGATGTGACCCACACCAGTCCACTAACACCCAGGATACCACCCACGCCAGTCCACTGACACCCTGGATACCACCCACACAAAGCCACTAACACCAAGGATGTGACCCACACCAGTCCACTAACACCCAGGATACCACCCACGCCAGTCCACTAACACCCAGGATACCACCCACACAAGGCCACTAACACCCAGGATGCTACCCACACCAGACAACTAACACCTAGTATGATACCCACACCAGTCCACTAACACCCAGGATGCCACCCACACCAGTCCACTAACACCCAGGATGCCAACCTCACCAGTCCACTAACTCCCAGGATGCCACCCACACCAGTCCACTAACACCCAGGATGCCACCCACATCAGTCCACTAACACCCAGGATGCCAACCACACCAGTCCACTAACACCCAGGATGCCACCCACACCAGTCCACTAACACCCAGGATGCCACCCATACCAGTCCACTAACACCCAGGATGCCACCCACACTAGTCCACTATTACCCAGGATGCCACCCACACCAATCCAATGACATCCAGGATGCCACCCACAACAGTCCACTAACACCCAGGATTCCACCCACACGAGTGCAGTAACACCTAGGATATTACCCACACCAGTCCACTAATACCCAGGATTCCACCAACACCAGGCCTCTAACACCCAGGATGCCACACACACCAGTCCACTAACACACAAGATGCCATCCACACCAATCCACTGACATCCAGGATGCCAGCCTCACCAGTCCACTAACACCCAGGGTTCCACACACTAGTGCAGTAACAACCAGGATATGACCCTCAACAGTCCACTAATACCCAGGATGCCACCCTCACCAGTCCACTAACACCCAGGATTCCACACACTTGTGCAGTAACACCCAGGATATGACCCTCAACAGTCCACTAATACCCAGGATTCCACCAACACCAGGCCACTAACACACAAGATGCCATCCACACCAATCCACTGACATCCAGGATGCCAGCCTCACCAGTCCACTAACACCTTACTGACCAATATGTTCAGCTTAAAAGAGAAGTAAAGAAGGCGATTAGAAAGGCTAAACGTGACTATGAAATTAGAGTCGCTAATGAATCAGAGACTAATCCAAAGGGGTTCTTTCAAGTGTATAGGACGAAGGTGAAGGAAAAAGTAGGACCTCTGAAATCTGGGAATGGTCAGCTGACGGATAATGAACTGGAAATGTGTTCCTTATTTAATGACTATTTTTTGTCAGTTTTTACACAGGAAGATGTAAATGAGATTCCAGTAATTAACAATTATTTAGTTCCTGATGAATTTAAGTTAACTAATATTACTGTCACGAGGGACATGGTTATTAAACAGATAGACAAACTGAAACAAAATAAGTCCCCGGGACCCGATGAGTTTTTTTCAAGGGTACTTAAGGAATGCAAGATGGAGCTTAGTCAGCCATTAACGAGTGTATTCAATGCGTCCATCCTTACCAGTGTTGTGCCAGAGATGTGGAAGATGGCTAATGTGGTTCCTATATTCAAATCAGGGGATAAGTCCACTCCTTCAAATTACCGTCCAATAAGCCTGACATCTATAGTGGGCAAGTTATTAGAATCAATTATAGCTGACATTATCAGAAGTCACCTTGAAGAGCATAACTTGATAAATGAATCTCAGCATGGATTCACGAGAGGTCGTTCCTGCCTGACAAACTTACTGACGTTCTTCAATAGAACATTTGAGGCAGTTGACAGTGATAAGGAATATGATATTGTTTATTTGGATTTTAGTAAAGCCTTCGACAGAGTACCTCACAAGAGACTCTTAAGAAAAGTGGCAGCTCATGGTATAGGAGGTAAAGTTCTAGCATGGATTGAGGCATGGCTTACCAATAGAAAGCAGAGAGTTACCATTAATGGAGTGAAATCTGAATGGGGATTAGTCACTAGTGGCGTTCCACAAGGATCAGTTTTAGGCCCTCTCTTGTTCATAATTTACATTAATGACCTTGATGAAGGGATTACTAGTGACATGAGTAAGTTTGCTGATGATACAAAGATAGGCCGTATAATTCACTCTGAGGAGGATATCAATGAACTCCAGGACGATTTGAACAAATTAATGTCTTGGTCTGAGAAATGGCAGATGAAGTTTAATGTGGATAAGTGTAAGGTACTTGCCCTTGGTAATGAAAATAACCCTCGAAGCTATAATCTAGGTGAAGTAGAGCTTGGTCATACAGAATGTGAAAAAGACTTGGGAGTCATGGTAAGCAGAAATCTAAAGCCAAGACAGCAGTGCCTCAGTGTGCGCAACAAGGCCAACAGATTACTTGGATTTATCTCAAGAAGTATAAGTAACAGAAGTCCAAAAGTTATTTTACAGCTCTATACATCACTAGTGAGGCCTCATTTAGATTATGCTGCTCAGTTTTGGTCCCCTTACTACAGGATGGACATAGACTCATTAGAGAACATACAGAGAAGAATGACTAAAATGATTTACTGTGTAAGGAACCTCCCGTATGAAGATAGACTTAAAGCCTTAAATCTCCACTCTCTGGAGAGGCGTAGAATGAGGGGAGATATCATTGAAGTGTATAAGTGGATGACGGGCATAAACAAGGGAGACATTAATAAAGTACTGAGGGTGTCGAACCAGGTAAGAACCAGCAATAATGGATTTAAGTTGGATAAATTTAGATTTAGAAAGGACATAGGTAAGTACTGGTTTTCTAACAGAGTTGTAGATGCGTGGAACAGTCTTCCCAGTGGGGTGATAGAGGCTAGGACCTTGGGTAGCTTTAAGAAGAGACTGGACAAATATATGAGTGGGAGGGGCTGGGTTTGATTGGTGTCAAGGGGTACGGGAGTTATTTCTTGAGTAGCTTTAGGTAGATGTCGTTTTGATAAGGACCTGCCTCGTATGGGCCAGTAGGCCTTCTGCAGTGTTCCTACATTCTTATGTTATGTTCTTAACACCCAGGATTCCACACACTTGTGCAGTAACACCCAGGATATGACCCTCAACAGTCCACTAATACCCAGGATTCCACCTACACCAAGTCACTAACACCCAGGATTCCACCAACACCAGGCCACTAACACACAAGATGCCATCCACACCAATCCACTGACATCCAGGATGCCAGCCTCACCAGTCCACTAACACCCAGGGTTCCACACACTAGTGCAGTAACACCCAGGATGTGACCCTTACCAGTCTACTAACACCCAGGATGCCACCCTCACCAGTCCAGTAACACCCAGGGTTCCACACACTAGTGCAGTAACAACCAGGATGTGACCCTCACCAGTCTACTAACACCCAGGATGCCACCCTCACCAGTCCAGTAACACCCAGGATATGACCCTCAACAGTCCACTAATACCCAGGATTCCACCCACACCAGGCCACTAACACACAAGATGCCATCCACACCAATCCACTGACATCCAGGATGCCAGCCTCACCAGTCCACTAACACCCAGGGTTCCACACACTAGTGCAGTAACAACCAGGATGTGACCCTCACCAGTCTACTAACACCCAGGATGCCACCCACACCAGTCCACTAACACCAAGGATTCCACCAACACCAGTCCACTAACACCCAGGATGCCACCAACACCAGTCCACTAACACCCAGGATGGCACCCACACCAGTTCACTAACACCCAGTATGCCACCAACACCAGTCCACTAACACCCAGGATACCACCCACACCAGTCCACTAACACCCAGGATTCCACCCAAAACAGGCCACTAACACCCAGGATGCCACCAACACCAGTCCACTAACACCCAGGATGCCAACCACACCAGTCCACTTACACCCAGGATGCCACCCACACCAGTCCACTAACACCCAGGATGCCACCCACACCAGTCCACTAACACCCAGGATGCCACCCACACCAGTCCTCTAACACCCAGGATTCCAACGGCATATGTCCATTAACACACAGGATGCCACCCACACCAGTCCTCTAACACCCAGGATTCCAACGGCATATGTCCATTAACACCCAGGATGCCACCCACACCAGTCCTCTAACACCCAGGATTCCAACGACACATGTCGATTAACACCCAGGATGCCACCCACACCAGTCCACTAACACCCAGGATGCCACCCACACCAGTCCACTAACACCCAGGATTCCAACGGCATATGTCCATTAACACCCAGGATGCCACCCACACCAGTCCTCTAACACCCAGGATTCCAACGGCATATGTCCATTAACACCCAGGATGCCACCCACACCAGTCCTCTAACACCCAGGATTCCAACGACATATGTCCATTAACACCCAGGATGCCAACCACACAAGTCCACTTACACCCAGGATGCCACCCACACCAGTCCACTAACACCCAGGATTCCAACGGCATATGTCCATTAACACCCAGGATGCCACCCACACCAGTCCTCTAACACCCAGGATTCCAACGGCATATGTCCATTAACACCCAGGATGCCACCCACACCAGTCCTCTAACACCCAGGATTCCAACGACATATGTCCATTAACACCCAGGATGCCAACCACACAAGTCCACTTACACCCAGGATGCCACCCACACCAGTCCACTAACACCAAGGATGCCAAGCACATTAGTCCACTAACACCCAGGATGCCATCCACACCAATCCACTGACATCCAGGATGCCAGCCTCAACAGTCCACTAACACCCAGGATTCCACACACTTGTGCAGTAACACCCAGGATATGACCCTCAACAGTCCACTAATACCCAGGATTCCACCAACACCAGGCCACTAACACACAAGATGCCATCCACACCAATCCACTGACATCCAGGATGCCAGCCTCACCAGTCCACTAACACCCAGGATTCCACACACTTGTGCAGTAACACCCAGGATATGACCCTCAACAGTCCACTAATACCCAGGATTCCACCAACACCAGGCCACTAACACACAAGATGCCATCCACACCAATCCACTGACATCCAGGATGCCAGCCTCACCAGTCCACTAACACCCAGGATTCCACACACTTGTGCAGTAACACCCAGGATATGACCCTCAACAGTCCACTAATACCCAGGATTCCACCAACACCAAGCCACTAACACCCAGGATTCCACCAAAACCTGGCCACTAACACACAAGATGCCATCCACTCCAATCCACTGACATCC
>NW_027201205.1:0-12772 GCF_038502225.1 Cherax quadricarinatus
TATTCTCTGGCAGCAAACTCCTGCTAGGTACTGCAGTATACTCCCTGGCAGCAAACTCCTGCCAGGTAGTGCAGTACACTGGGCAGTAAACCTGCCTAGGCAGTGCAGCATACCTCTGACAGTAAACAACCTGGCTACGGTAGCGGAGCATACTCCTGACAGCAAACTCGCTGGCTGGTTGCAGCATACCTGGCAAGGCAATCTCTGCCAGGCAGTGCAGCATACTCCTGGGCAGCAAACTCTGCCTAGGCAGTGCAGCATACTCCTGGAAGCAAACTCTGCCAGGTAGTGCGGTACACCTAGACAGTAAATCCTGCCAGGGTAGTGCAGTATGTGGATACCTACAGTGGAACAGAATGCCCAGGCCAGGCAGCATTGCCGGCCAGCAGAAACTCCTGCTAGGCACCTGCAGTGCATACTCCTGGGCAGCAAACCTGCTGCCAGGTAGTGCAGCATACTCTGGCAACAAACTCTGCCTGGGCGCCTGCAGCATACTTCAGGCAGTAAACAAACCTGCCAAGCAGGCAGTGCAGCATACTTCCAGCAGTAAACTCTCTGCCAGGTAGTGCAGTATACCTGGGCAGTAAATCCTGCACAGGCAGTGGCAGTATACCTGGCAGCAAACCTGCTAGCCAGGGTAGCAGCATACTCCTGGGCAGCAAACCTCAAGCTAGGCAGTGGCAGCATACCTGGGCAGCAAACTCTGCTAGGTTCTGGGCAGCATACTCCTGGCAGTAAACTCTGCTAGGCACTGCAGCATACTCCCCAGGCAGTAAACAAACTGCCAGGCAGTGCAGCATACCCCCTGGGCAGCAAACTCCTGCCAGGCAGGTAGCAGCATACTCCTGGCAGCAAACCTGCCAGGCTAGGTAGCAGCATACTCTGACAGCAAACTCCTGCCTAGGTAGTTCTGGTATACTCCTGGACAGTAAACTCCTACTAGGTAGCAGTAAGTACCTGGCAGCAAACCTGCTAGGCCAGGTGCAGTGCATACCCAAGGCTAGGTAGTGCAGTATACTCTGGCAGTAAACTCTGCTAGGTGCTGCAGTATACTCTGGCAGTAAACTCTGCCAGGTAGTGCAGTATACTCTGGCAGTAAACTCTGCCAGGTAGTGCAGTATACTCTGGCAGTAAACTCTGCTAGGTAGTGCAGTATACTCTGGCAGCAAAACTCTGCTAGGTAGTGCAGTATACTCTGGCAGTAAACTCTGCTAGGTAGTGCAGTATACTCTGGCAGTAAACTCTGCTAGGTTCTGCAGTATACTCTGGCAGTAAACTCTGCTAGGTACTGCAGTATACTCTGGCAGTAAACTCTGCTAGGTAGTGCAGTATACTCTGGCAGTAAACTCTGCTAGGTAGTGCAGTATACTCTGGCAGTATACTCTGCCAGGTAGTGCAGTATACTCTGGCAGTAAACTCTGCTAGGTTGTGCAGTATATTCTGGCAGTAAACTCTGCCAGGTAGTGCAGTATACTCTGGCAGTAAACTCTGCCAGGTAGTGCAGTATACTCTGGCAGTAAACTCTGCTAGGTAGTGCAGTATACTCTGGCAGTAAACTCTGCTAGGTAGTGCAGTATACTCTGGCAGTAAACTCTGCTAGGTACTGCAGTATACTCTGGCAGTAAACTCTGGTAGGTACTGCAGTATTCTCTGGCAGTAAACTCTGCTAGGTAGTGCAGTATACTCTGGCAGTAAACTCTGCTAGGTAGTGCAGTATACTCTGGCAGTATACTCTGCCAGGTAGTGCAGTATACTCTGGCAGTAAACTCTGCTAGGTTGTGCAGTATCTTCTGGCAGTAAACTCTGCCAGGTAGTGCAGTATACTCTGGCAGTAAACTCTGCTAGGTAGTGCAGTATTCTCTGGCAGTAAACTCTGCCAGGTAGTGCAGTATACTCTGGCAGTAAACTCTGCCAAGTAGTGCAGTATACTCTGGCAGTAAACTCTGCTAGGTAGTGTAGTATACTCTGGCAGTAAACTCTGCCAAGTAGTGCAGTATACTCTGGCAGTAAACTCTGCCAGGTAGTGCAGTAAACTCTCGCAGTAAACTCTGCTAGGTAGTGCAGTATACTCTGGCAGTAAACTCTGCCAGGTAGTGCAGTATACTCTGGCAGTAAACTCTGCTAGGTAGTGCAGTATACTCTGGCAGTAAACTCTGCCAAGTAGTGCAGTATACTCTGGCAGTAAACTCTGCTATGTAGTGC
This sequence comes from Cherax quadricarinatus, assembly GCF_038502225.1. NCBI lineage: Eukaryota > Metazoa > Arthropoda > Malacostraca > Decapoda > Parastacidae > Cherax > Cherax quadricarinatus. The sequence goes on from NW_027201205.1 coordinate 2,203, forward strand.
AGTATACTCTGGCAGTAAACTCTGCCAGGTAGTGCAGTATACTCTGGCAGTAAACTCTGCCAGGTAGGGCAGTATACTCTGGCAGTAAACTCTGCCAGGTAGTGCAGTATACTCTGGCAGTAAACTCTGCTACGTATTGCAGTATACTCTGGCAGTAACCTCTGCTAGGTAGTGCAGTATACTCTGACAGTAAACTCTGCTAGGTAGTGCAGTATACTCTGGCAGTAACCTCTGCTAGGTAGTGCAGTATACTCTGACAGTAAACTCTGCCAGGTAGTGCAGTATACTCTGGCAGTAAACTCTGCTAGGTTGTGCAGCATACTCTGGCAGTAAACTCTGCTAGGTAGTGCAGTATATTCTGGCAGTAAACTCTGCCAGGTAGTGCAGTATATTCTGGCAGTAAACTCTGCTAGGTTGTGCAGTATACTCTGGCAGTAAACTCTGCCAGGTTGTGCAGCATACTCTGGCAGTAAACTCTGCTAGGTAGTGCAGTATATTCTGGCAGTAAACTGTGCCAGGTAGTGCAGTATACTCTGACAGTAAACTCTGCTAGGTAGTGCAGTATACTCTGGCAGTAAACTCTGCTAGGTAGTGCAGCATACTCTGGCAGTAAACTCTGCCAGGTAGTGCCGTATGCTCTGGCAGTAAACTCTGCTAGGTAGTGCAGTATACTCTGTGTTGCAACCCCTGAATGGGTTACAATGATTATTATGTATATATATTGTATATTACCTTTTCATTTAATTTTATATTGCTTATATTTGCGATAATAGCTAAATCGTAAATGTATGACTTTATATTATTATTTGACTTATATTGTTATTTAGCTTATGTTGTTAGGATGTATATAAAATGTGCTCAGTTAGGCTTGATTGTCAAACGACTGTAATTATCGCTTGTCGCTCATTATACTGCCGGCTTCTGAGCTGCAGTTGTCCACGTAGCTATCGCGTGATCGAGGGGGGGGTGTCCTCACCTCGTGTGAAGTATTCAGTCTGCTGGAGACTCGCTTGCTGGTTGGACAGATTGTCTGTCTCATTATTCTTGTTAGTTCTGTAGAACTTTGTTCACAGAACATTGTATAGACTTAGTGATTTTCGACGTTGTACTGAGGTTGTGTGTCACTTAGACACTCTGAACATCTCAGGTCCTTAGCTATAGCTTCTGACCTAATTTTGTACTGGTTCCTGTGTATTGTCACAGTCACAGTTTTACCTATGCTGAACAAAGATTCAGTATTATGGGAGTTTTGTAACTTTTGTGGAGGATCTGCAGATGGTCCCTACTTAGTGTCGTTATATTATTTCCCAGTTCCTGATTTTGTGTCGCAGTCGCTTGATATTGCATTGCTATTGGGCTTAGCATTCTTTGTTGTTCAAGCAGACTGTTCGGGTTGCCAGTCGGTCAAGAAGTTAGTTTATTTGAGGATTTTGTCAGTCACTTGTTTAAGTCTTATTCGAGTCTTGAGACATAGCTAACTACTTAAGAGCACTTACACGCATACACACACTTACTTGTACATATTTGTAATATCTTATTAAATGTTAATGTACCTGACGGTACTTAAGAATTATAAATGTGATATGTGCTTTCAGCACAATAATATTGAACTCGAGAGATTGATTTTATTTTGATTGATGTGATTTAATTTACTTTAATAATATACCTCTAGACAACTTATAGACTTAATAAATTTATTAAATTTTAATTTCTCTAGTTAGTAGCCTACCAGTTGTAATCCTAAAGCACTATTGAACCATACTGAATTTCAATGGATAATTGGACAAGGATACTGACTACTTGTTACAAAAACCCAGTAACAGGCTGGATACTAGAAGGGCTGTCCTTTCTAGTATTCACTGGAGATCTCTAAGCTTTTAGAATCGCGTTTTTTGTAACAAATGGGGGCCTGTCCGGGATGCTCTTGATCCAAGGTGTTGGAGAAACTGTCCGGGAGGCTCTTGATCCAAGGTGTTGGAGAAACTGTCCGGGATGCTCTTGATCCAAGGTGTTGGAGAAACTGTCCGGGATGCTCTTGATCCAAGGTGTTGGAGAAATTGTCCAGTTTGACATACTAGTGAATCTATGATCAAACACTGTGAGTACTTTCCTAATCTGAAGACTTTGAGTTTAGTCTTGTACAACATACCAGGTGGATGTATGTACTTGACTGAGTCTCTTGATCCAAGGAGATGGAAATACTGTTTATGAGTTCTAACTATAAGACATCCAACACTAAAATTCCTATTAGGATTATAGTCTCCAATAATCACTCTCTCGTAGTACAATTAATTTTGTGATGTATGCCAAAGTGAAACAGTTAATTGATGCTCTGACTTTGTCTGAGTTAAGTACATTAAAACTTCAGACGTGTTGGCAAGTAGCCAAGTATCTCGGTGTGATGTATAACAGGAATTACACAGCTGAAACTGTCAGAGCAGTAATTAAAGATATATTATTTCCTGCTCATACAGAGATGTCTGATTATGATTCAGATTTAGAAAGCCTAGTGTCACGATTAGGAAGTATGACTCTATTTGATGAAGAAAGAGCAACTAGAGCAGAAGTGAGCCTAGTGTCTGAGCCTAGTGTAGCTCAGTTCTCGCTCGCTCCTTCCTTCACTGACACTATAGTACAGAGTATAGCTGGTAGTATGACACAGCCTAATACTAGTACAGTGTATACTACACCTGTATTTACTTATCCTAGACCAGATCTAGACACTCTAGAGACGGCTGGACCAAGTGTCTGACCTAAGGACCGTCCAGACCATGTTAATTTCCCTACTCCTCCATTACCCACTGGTCCTATCTCTCAGGAACAGTTTGAGAGGTTGGAACGCCTCATTATGTTGCAGATTGCACAAATAGAGGCACAGAGGAAATTGAACGAAGAATATTTCCAAAGAGAAAATGTTCGTCTGGGAAGACAACAGACTGATAGATCACAGGACACATTTAATGTGCAGAAAGCTGCATCTATGGTTCCTAAGTTTTTTGAAAGTGACTTAGACACATATTTTGATGTGTTTGAGAACCAGGCTCGTGCTATGAACTGGCCACGTAAGCACTGGGCAACATTGCTTCATACTGCTTTGACAGGAAGAGCTCAAACTTGTACGGCTGCTTTGCCATTTGCTAAGTACATTAGTTATGACGCTGTCAAACAAACTATTCTAGAGACGTATAACTTGTTACCTGTAAGTTATCAAAGAGCCTTTCGTACGTTACAACGACGACAAGATCAAACTTGTGTAGAGTTTGCTCGTGAGAAAAAAGTTGCATTTGAGAGATGGTCTAGAGCTGCTAAGTGTACCAACTACGACAGCCTTGTTCAGTTGTTACTACACGAAGAGTTTAACAACTGTATGTCTCCCGACATACAAGAATATCTGATCGATCATACTACCTCGGATATTCTGGAAACTGCAGCATTAGCAGACAATTACGAAATTTCTCACAACCTTGTACGTACTAAAACACACAGAAACAAGGTAACTAAAAATTGTCCTAGAAGTTGGCAACCTAAATCAGCTGCTCATTGCCGGCCTGATGTACCTGCTACTGTAACTTCTTGTACCTTTACCAGGAAAACTCACAATCCTGAATCTGTCTCTATGGCTAGACAGAAATCTGGTATCGAGAAGAAGAAAGTTAAATGTACCTATTGTAACAGAAAAGGACATACTAGAGAGTATTGCTATAAATTAGAAAGAGATACGAGAAGTAGTCGTGCGGCTGGCGCCCCCACTCAAGTCGTATCCTCTTCCGAGCAACAAAGACACCAAAAGCCTAGCAATTCCTCTTATCCTACTGTTTTAGATAATGTTACTCAGGACAGATGACTAGCGTCAGAAAGTGTATCTGACGAAAAGATTCGTTCAGCGATGAGTCCTTACTTTTCGAGAGATAAAGTAGGATTTGACGAATCACATCTAACTGAGATAATTTCTTTCAGAGACACTGGCAGTTATCTCACGTTATTAAGAGAAGATGTACTGCCCATTACTGACGATACCTATTGCAAGATAGATGTATTGTTAGAAGCCTATGGAGGGGCTGTTATAAAAGTGCCTCTGCACAAAGTTTATATTGAAACAAGCTATTATACTGGTTTTATTTCAGTGGGTATATCCAGTGGTGTATTTCCCATCAGGTCAGTGGACTTGTTGATAGGGAACGATATCCTTCATGCTGGTATATGTAAGGAACCACTTGTGATTGATAATAACACTGATGATAATTATGCCATTGAAGCTTGTAGAGAGAAACCTATTTTATTTCCTCTCAGCGCAATTACTAGAGCTATGTCAAAGATTCAACAACCATCCTTGTCTCCTGTTGAGTTAGTGGATGACAATGATTTGGGCTTGAATATGTTGTTTAGTGACGCTCTGCGCCCAGGATCATTAACACTGACTCCCCCCGGTCATCAACCTAGTCAGGATACAACTGACGTTAAATTTCTAACTCATGATGATTTAATCAAGGATCAGTTTGTTGATCAGTCACTGGAAAGACTGAGAGATATAGCAGTTACTGAGAGTGAAGCAAAGGATCTCGATAATTGTTACTATTATAGTAACGGTGTACTGATGGAGAAAAATACATGTAAGTTGTCAGCTGATAGTGTTTCTACCACAGTCAAGAATCTAGTTGTGTTACCAGTTACATTTCGTGAACAAGCCATTGATTTTGCTCACAATAGTCCCATAGGAGGACATTTGGGTGTCAAGAAGACACTCGGTAAACTGGCAAAACATTTTACTTGGCCAAAGATGAAGGAAACAGTAGCTGATCATGTGCGACGTTGCCACGTGTGTCAAGTTACAGGCAAGCCAGCACACACACCTCCACCTGCGCCTCTCATTCCTATTACCGTGCATGGTGAACCATTCTCACGTCTTATTATTGATTGTGTTGGTCCTTTGCCTAGAACCAAACTAGGAAACCAATACTTATTTACTATTATGGACGCTGCAACACGCTATCCCGAAGCTATTCCTATGAGAAAAATTAATGCTCGTGCTATTGTGAGAGCGCTGATGAAATTTTTCTCCCAGGTTGGATTGCCACGAGAGATACAGTCAGATCAGGGATCTAACTTCACTTCTAAGATCTTTCGAGAAGCATTATCCCACCTAGGAATAAAGTCTGTACTTTCAACCAGTTATCATCCACAGTCACAAGGTGCTCTAGAGAGATTTCATCAGACACTGAAGTCTATGATGAGAGCTTATTGTGAACATTTTTCTAGAGACTGGGATGAGGGTATACCTTTTCTTCTGTTCGCTATGAGAGAAAGTGAGCAAGAAAGTCTCGGGTTTAGTCCGTTTGAACTAATATTCGGACACCAAGTGCGTGGTCCTCTTGCAGTGTTGAAAGACGTGTGGACAGGAAAATCAAATCCATCATTGAGTACTTCACCTTCATTAATGCAGCAACATTTGACAGCCGCTGGAGAGCTAGCTTCGAAAAACCTAGTTTCAGCCCAAGCTAGAATGAAGCAACATTATGACAAGCGTGCTGTCTTTCGTTCTTTTAAAGCAGGAGATAAGGTGATGGCTAGGAAATTAGTACCAGGTCATGCTCTACAAGCCAGGTATGATGGTCCCCTGGAAGTAGTGAAAAAGCTTAGCGACGTAAATTATTTGGTACGTACGCCTGGGAAAAAGAAATCTAATCATGTGTACCATGTTAACCAGCTCAAGGCATACTACGCTAGTCCTCTACCTACTACTTCTATTCTTCCTAGGACAGAGGAAGAAAACGTCAGTCTACCTGACATCTCTAGAGGTATAGAGGTGCGTTTAGAAAATTCAGTGACTCTACAGTCACTAGACGATTTTCTTAGTAACCTTGGGATTGATAAAGCTGCTGATATTAAAAACATGATTTTGCATTTCCCTGAATTGTTCGGTGATGTTCCTAAACGTTGTACTCTGGGTGTACATGACGTTGATGTACAGGGAGCATCACCCATTAAGCAATCACCATATAGGATGAGTCCAACGAAGCATAAAGCATTGAGAGAAGAGGTTGATTTTCTGTTATCTCACGGACTTGGCATCTCCCTGTATTTTAGTGCCTAAACCTGACGGTAGTTTCAGGATGTGCACTGATTACAGGAAAGTGAACTCTGTCACCTTGCCTGATGGTTATCCTCTACCTCGCATTGACGAGGCTAAGGTTCGTGCAATTTCTGAATTTCCAGTGCCACAGGATAGGAAAGGAGTACAGAGATTCCTGGGTATGGCAGGATATTATCGCAGGTTCTGTCCAAACTTTTCTCAGATTGCAGCTCCTCTCACTGAGCTTACTAGTAGCAAAGTTCAGTTCACCTGGACTAGAGATTGTTCAGACTCGTTCAAAAGGTTGAAGCGCTTGCTATCCTCTGCTCCTGTGTTGAAAAGTCCTAATTTCAATCTTCCCTTCTTTTTACATATAGATGCGAGTGGTTATGCAGTGGGCGCTGTGCTGCTCCAACAGTCAACATCCACTGACATTCTCCATCCTATATGTTACTATTCATCTAAGCTTAAACGACACCAGAAAAATTATGCCACTATTGAGAAAGAGGCTCTAGCTCTTGTGGTGTCCTTAGAACATTTTGACGTGTATTTGGGCACTTCCCCATTTAAAATTAACGTTTTTTCTGACCACAATCCACTCACTTATATAAATACTATGAAAAGTAAAAATGCTAGGATCATGAGGTGGGCCCTCAGAATCCAACCTTATTCTATTAGTATAAATCACATAAGTGGTCATTGTAATGTAATTGCTGACGCTCTGTCTCGTCCTTAATAATTATCAATTACATTAAATTAACATAATTTTATGCCCAAATACCTTTTGTTGCTTGCTATGTCAAATTCAGTAAAGTAACTTAATCCCTCCAGCCCATATTAACTATATATACTCATGTCATGTCTAATTATTATATTTATATATTCACAGTAATGTTGTGTGAGGAGGAGACAAGCTGAGTGTTGAGTGAGTAGTGTGGTGCGGGTGATGTACTGCGTGACGCAACACTGTCCTGTCGCAGACCCCCCCCTCACTACACACCTTAAGCTGTTTCATACTCAGATGTTCATACTGCCTCGCATTCCACAACCACTACTTAAGAGTGGAATGCAGTCTCCTCTACTATGATCGAGCCTCAACGTGCCCTCCTTGTCAGCGCTATCCTGTCTCTACACTGATGTACATAACCACGAGTATGAAGAGATACGATACTGTGTACTGCCCTAGTACATCCTAGTGACGGACGCTGTGAAATTGTAGAGGTGCTTGGGACGAGAGTGACTAAATAATTTTTATATTATATAATATTGATATGAGTAACCAGAAATAATGTAAAAGACATTCATGCAACTCCTAGTGCGACCCTCTGTCGTGTTGGGGGGGGGTGTTGCAACCCCTGAATGGGTTACAATGATTATTATGTATATATATTGTATATTACCTTTTCATTTAATTTTATATTGCTTATATTTGCGATAATAGCTAAATCGTAAATGTATGACTTTATATTATTATTTGACTTATATTGTTATTTAGCTTATGTTGTTAGGATGTATATAAAATGTGCTCAGTTAGGCTTGATTGTCAAACGACTGTAATTATCGCTTGTCGCTCGTTATACTGCCGGCTTCTGAGCTGCAGTTGTCCACGTAGCTATCACGTGATCGAGGGGGGGGGTGTCCTCACCTCGTGTGAAGTATTCAGTCTGCTGGAGACTCGCTTGCTGGTTGGACAGATTGTCTGTCTCATTATTCTTGTTAGTTCTGTAGAACTTTGTTCACAGAACATTGTATAGACTTAGTGATTTTCGACGTTGTACTGAGGTTGTGTGTCACTTAGACACTCTGAACATCTCAGGTCCTTAGCTATAGCTTCTGACCTAATTTTGTACTGGTTCCTGTGTATTGTCACAGTCACAGTTTTACCTATGCTGAACAAAGATTCAGTATTATGGGAGTTTTGTAACTTTTGTGGAGGATCTGCAGATGGTCCCTACTTAGTGTCGTTATATTATTTCCCAGTTCCTGATTTTGTGTCGCAGTCGCTTGATATTGCATTGCTATTGGGCTTAGCATTCTTTGTTGTTCAAGCAGACTGTTCGGGTTGCCAGTCGGTCAAGAAGTTAGTTTATTTGAGGATTTTGTCAGTCACTTGTTTAAGTCTTATTCGAGTCTTGAGACATAGCTAACTACTTAAGAGCACTTACACGCATACACACACTTACTTGTACATATTTGTAATATCTTATTAAATGTTAATGTACCTGACGGTACTTAAGAATTATAAATGTGATATGTGCTTTCAGCACAATAATATTGAACTCGAGAGATTGATTTTATTTTGATTGATGTGATTTAATTTACTTTAATAATATACCTCTAGACAACTTATAGACTTAATAAATTTATTAAATTTTAATTTCTCTAGTTAGTAGCCTACCAGTTGTAATCCTAAAGCACTATTGAACCATACTGAATTTCAATGGATAATTGGACAAGGATACTGACTACTTGTTACGAAAACCCAGTAACAGGCTGGATACTAGAAGGGCTGTCCTTTCTAGTATTCACTGGAGATCTCTAAGCTTTTAGAATCGCGTTTTTTGTAACACTCTGGCAGTACACTCTGCTAGGTAGTGCAGTATACTCTGACAGTAAACTCTGCTAGGTAGTGCAGTATACTCTGGCAGTAACTCTGCTAGGTACTGCAGTATACTCTGGCAGTAAACTCTGCTAGGTAGTGCAGAATACTCTGGCAGTAAACTCTGCTAGGTACTGCAGTATTCTCTGGCAGTAAACTCTGCTAGGTACTGCAGTATACTCTAGCAGTAAACTCTGCTAGGTAGTGCAGTATACTCTGGCAGTAAACTCTGCTAGGTAGTGCAGTATACTCTGACAGTAAACTCTGCTACGTAGTGCAGTATACTCTGACAGTAAACTCTGCTGGTTGTGCAGTATACTCTGGCAGTAAACTCTGCCAGGTAGTGCAGTATACTCTGGCAGTAAACTCTGCTGGGTAGTGCAGTATACTCTGGCAGTAAACTCTGCTAGGTAGTGCAGTATACTCTGACAGTAAACTCTGGCAGTAAACTCTGCTAGGTTGTGTAGTATATTCTGGCAGTAAACTCTGCCAGGTAGTGCAGTATACTCTGGCAGTAAACTCTGCTAGGTAGTGCAGTATACTCTGGCAGTAAACTCTGCTAGGTAGTGCAGTATACTCTGGCAGTAAACTCTGCTAGGTACTGCAGTATACTCTGGCAGTAAACTCTGCTAGGTAGTGCAGTATACTTTGGCAGTAAACTCTTCTAGGTAGTGCAGTATACTCTGGCAGTATACTCTGCCAGGTAGTGCAGTATACTCTGGCAGTAAACTCTGCTAGGTTGTGCAGTATATTCTGGCAGTAAACTCTGCCAGGTAGTGCAGTATACTCTGGCAGTAAACTCTGCTAGGTAGTGCAGAATACTCTGGCAGTAAACTCTGCTAGGTAGTGCAGTATACTCTGGCAGTAAACTCTGCTAGGTAGTGCAGTATACTCTGGCAGTAAACTCTGTTAGGTAGTGCAGTATACTCTGGCAGTAAACTCTGCTAGGTAGTGCAGTATACTCTGGCAGTAAACTCTGCTAGGTACTGCAGTATTCTCTGGCAGTAAACTCTGCTAGGAAGTGCAGTATACTCTGGCAGTAAACTCTGCTAGGTAGTGCAGTATACTCTGGCAGTATGCTCTGCCAGGTTGTGCAGTATACTCTGGCAGTAAACTCTGCTAGGTTGTGCAGTATATTCTGGCAGTAAACTCTGCCAGGTAGTGCAGTATACTCTGGCAGTAAACTCTGCCAGGTAGTGCAGTATACTCTGGCAGTAAACTCTGCTAGGTTGTGCAGTATATTCTGGCAGTAAGCTCTGCCAGGTAGTGCAGTATACTCTGGCAGTAAACTCTGCTAGGTAGTGCAGTATACTCTGGCAGTAAACTCTGCCAAGTAGTACAGTATACTCTGGCAGTAAACTCTGCTAGGTAGTGCAGTATACTCTGGCAGTAAACTCTGCCAAGTAGTGCAGTATACTCTGGCAGCAAACTCTGCCAGGTAGTGCAGTAAACTCTCGCAGTAAACTCTGCTAGGTAGTGCAGTATACTCTGGCAGTAAACTCTGCCAGGTAGTGCAGTATACTCTGGCAGTAAACTCTGCCAAGTAGTGCAGTATACTCTGGCAGTAAACTCTGCTAGGTAGTGCAGTATACTCTGGCAGTAAACACTGCCAAGTAGTGCAGTACACTCTGGCAGTAAACTCTGCTTTGTAGTGCAGTATACTCTGGCAGTAAAGCCTGCTAGGTAGTCCAGTATACTCTGGCAGTAAACTCTGCCAGGTAGTGCAGTATACTCTGGCAGTAAACTCTGCCAGGTAGTGCAGTATACTCTGGCAGTAAACTCTGCTAGGTAGTGCAGTATACTCTGGCAGTAAACTCTGCTAGGTAGTGCAGTACACTCTGGCAGTAAACTCTGCTAGGTACTGCAGTATACTCTGGCAGTAAACTCTGCTAGGTACTGCA
>NW_027201206.1:0-12772 GCF_038502225.1 Cherax quadricarinatus
TTTAATCCTGCCAAATCCAAAGTCATGAAGATAGGGGAAGGGCACAGAAGACCACAGACAGAGTATAGGCTAGGGGGCCAAAGACTGCAAACCTCACTCAAGGAGAAAGATCTTGGGGTGAGTATAACACCGAGCATGTCTCCGGAAGCACACATCAATCAGATAACTGCTGCAGCATATGGGCGCCTGGCAAACCTGAGAACAGCATTCCGATACCTTAGTAAGGAATCATTCAAGACACTGTACAACGTGTATGTCAGGCCCATACTGGAGTATGCAGCACCTGTTTGGAACCCGCACTTGATAAAGCACGTCAAGGTTTGCGACAAGGTTAGTTCCAGAGCTAAGGGGAATGTCCTATGAAGAAAGATTAAGGGAAATCGGCCTGACGACACTGGAGGACAGGAGGGTCAGGGGAGACATGATAACGACATATAAAATACTGCGTGGAATAGACAAGGTGGACAAAGACAGGATGTTCAAGGGAGGGGACACAGAAACAAGAGGCCACAATTGGAAGTTGAAGACACAAATGAGTCAGAGAGATAGTAGGAAGTATTTCTTCAGTCATAGAGTTGTAAGGCAGTGGAATAGCCTAGAAAATGACGTAGTGGAGGCAGGAACCATACACAGTTTTAAGACGAGGTTTGATAAAGCTCATGGAGCAGGGAGAGAGAGGGCCTAGTAGCAACCGGTGAAGAGGCGGGGCCAGGAGCTAGGACTCGACCCCTGCAACCACAAATAGGTGAGTACAAATAGGTGAGTACACACACACACACACACACACACACACACACACACACACACACACACATGTATAAAACACACTCACTGCCTCTTACGCTAATATGTATGTAATCACAAATACACACACACACACAAACACACACACACACACACACACACACACACACACACACACACACACACACACACACACACACACACACACACACGTATGTACACAAATTTGTACCCGTCCATATATGCACTCTAACTCACGGTTGTTAAAATTATGTTTGTCTTTTAAAAATAAAATCGAAAACTTGGAAGTAGAAGAAATCAGTCTACCTAAATGTTGGGTAAATCAGGAACTTTATATATTTCAATATTGTGATGAAGAATGTTGGTTTTCGGTATTTTAAGACATCCATTATGAAAGGTGTGAAAAGTTACTAGTTTTAGACACTTGTGGGTCAGGTAAAGTTACTAGTTTTAGACACTTGTGGGTCAGGTAAAGCTACTAGTTTTAGACACTTGTGGGTCAAGTAAAGTTACTAGTTTTAGACACTTGTGGGTCAGGTAAAGCTACTAGTTTTAGACACTTGTGGGTCAGGTAAAGTTACTAGTTTTAGACACTTGTGGGTCAGGTAAAGCTACTAGTTTTAGACACTTGTGGGTCAGGTAAAGCTACTAGTTTTAGACACTTGTGGGTCAAGTAAAGTTGCTAGTTTTAGACACTTGTGGGTCAAGTAAAGTTACTAGTTTTAGACACTTGTGGGTCAGGTAAAGCTACTAGTTTTAGACACTTGTGGGTCAGGTAAAGTTGCTAGTTTGAGACACTTGTGGGTCAGGTAAAGTTGCTAGTTTGAGACACTTGTGGGTCAGGTAAAGTTGCTAGTTTGAGACACTTGTGGCTCAGGTAAAGTTGCTAGTTTTAGACACTTGTGGGTCAGGTAAAGTTACTAGTTTTAGACACTTGTGGGTCAGGTAAAGTTGCTAGTTTGAGACACTTGTGGGTCAGGTAAAGTTACTAGTTTGAGACACTTGTGGGTCAGGTAAAGTTACTAGTTTTAGACACTTGTGGGTCAGGTAAAGTTACTAGTTTAAATCAACTCGAACCAGGGTCCTGCAGGTAAAAGCATGACTGAGGGACAAACCAGAGTGTACCTAGATCGTGACAGAACACAGCAGGAAAGGACGATACTGAGAGAGGGTACAAAGACGAAAGGAGGAACGGGATGCATCGATGAAGACGAGCAGAACTCAGACTCAGGTGGAAGGACAAATACACCCTACAGAGATACCCATAGAAGGACCCCAACCACAACAACCACAAAACAACTGAATAATCTCAACCAAAACCTGCACACTGTTTCCTCTGCCCCCACCCCCCATCACAAACCCCACCCTTACAGCAGCCCCCTATGGCCACCCTGCCCCCACCCCCACCACAAACTCCACCCACATCGTGACAACCCCAGTGCAGCTGAACAAGCTCAACCACAACCCACACACTGTTCCCTCTGCCCCCACATCACAAACCCCACTGCTACAGCAGCTCTCTATGGGCACTCTGCCCTCACCCCCCATCACAAACCCCACCCCATAGGCCCCCAGGGCTCCCGCTCCCCCTACCCCATTATTCTCCCAGATCCATCGTGCTAGACAAGAAGCTGAAGGTGTGATACACAAACGCAGATGGAATAGCAAATAAATACGAGGAGTGGCGTGAAAGAATCAGCGAGAAGTCCCCCAGACATCATAGCAGTCACAGAAACGAAACTCAGAGACAATAACAGATGCAGTCTTCCCACTGGGATGTCAGATCCTGAGGAAAGATAGAAGGAGCAGAGGGGGAGGAGGGGTTGCACTGCTCATAAAAAGCCGATGGAGTTTTGAGGAAATGGAATCCATGGACGAGACTGGAGAAAGGGACTACATAGTAGGTACAATTCAATCTGGGGAACATAAGGTAGTCATTGCAGTGATGTATGACTCACCACAGAACTGCAGGAGGCCAAGAGAGGAATATGATGAGAGCAACAGAGCGATGGTGGACACACTGGCTGAGGTGGCATGAAGAGTTCAATCGTGCAGAGCAAAGTTACTGGTTGTGGGTGATTTCAACCACAGGGAGATCGATTGGGAAAACCTGGAGCCTCATGGGGGCCCCAAAACATGGAGAGCCAAGATGATGGATGTGGTACTGGAAAACCTCATGCATCAACATGTCAGGGACACTACCAGAGAGAGAGGGGAGGATGAACCAAGACTGGACCTTGTGTTCATCCTGAGTACCTCCGACATTGATGATATCGCATACGAGAGGCCCCTCGGAGCTAGTGACCACGTAGTCCTGAGTTTTGATTACATAGTAGAGTTACGAGTGGAGAGGGTAACATGAGTCGAAGGGTAAAAGACAAACTATAAAAGGGGGGACTACACAGGTATGAGTAACTTCCTGTGGGAGGTGCAGTGGGACAGAGAAATGGTAGGAAAGTCAGCAAATGAAATGATGGAATATGTAACAACAAAATGCAAGGAGGCAGAGGAAAGGTTTGTTCCCAAGGGCAACAGAAACAATGGGAAAACCAAAGCGAGTCCTTGGTTTACCCGAAGGTGCAGGTAGGCAAAAACTAAGTGCATTAGAGAATGGAAGAGGTATGAAGGCAAAGGACCCAGGAAAACAAGGAGATCAGTCGAAGAGCCAGAAACGAATATGCACAGATAAGGAGGGAGACCCAGCGACAGTACGACAATGACATAGCATCGAAAGTCAAGTCTGACCCGAAACTGCTGTTTAGCCACATTAGGAGAAAGACAACAGTCAAAGACCAAGTGATCAGGCTGAGGAAAGAAGGTGTGTGTGTGTATGTGTGTGTGTGTGATAAGTAGATTTAAGTTAAGAAAGAACTACTGTACGACAACAACTGCTCCGACGAATGTACTAAGCGTGATGAAAATTTAATTTGTGTTAAATTTAGTTTAAATAAATGCATATCAGTGAGAGTATTTCCATGGTGATCAGTATGATTCAAGTGAAGACATGTGCAAGTTTCAATAAAAGTGGTTAAAACTGAGTTTTAATCTAGTAAAATGGGAGTAATATTTTTACATTCACTTGGTCAAACGATATATAGAGAAAAATCCAAAATTTAATGTCAGAATAAAGGAAAAATTCGTAAAAAAAAAAAGAACAAGAGACCACTCCTTTTTTCCCCGGGAAGATTTTTGCGAAGTGACGGTTTAAATCCAGTAAATTGGTTTCAATATTCCACTTCCACGTGAAAATACTGAAACTGTTTGTAAGGGAACACAAACTGTCAGGTAGTGTTAGTGGTCGACTTCAAAACACTAGAAAAATAAATTCGTATGTAGTGAATGCAAACGAAGGTCATGTCAGTTGACAGTGAAGCCTCGTCCTGTTTTAATTTCCCATTCAACTGGGCTCCACAGAGAAACCGAGAACAAACTTTCAAAATATTCAATATATTCGGTGATACAAAGGATACAGAATTCCAAAAGAAATGTTTAAATTATTCCATCGTAAGTTTCCACGTATTGTGGGCGGAAATTCCTGTTTCTCATAAATGTTAGGATTATATATTGTTGTCAGGGAGAGTATTTTGTCTCGGTGTGTATGTGTGTGTGTGTGTGTGTGTGTGTGTGTGTGTGTGTGTGTGTGTGTGTGTGTGTGTGTGTGTGTGTGTGTGTGTGTGTGTGTGTGTGCGTGTGTGTTTGTATGTGTGTGTAGATCTTTGTAAAGATCACTAAGGAACCTTCGAGTGAACACGCTGGTGATAAGCAAAGACTCCCTTGTAGAAACCATCAGATTTTTCGAGCATAGAAATCTAGGCCTCTCCTTACACCTTTCGGAATGTTAAATAATGTCTTACAGCGAACACATCACTGAATAAGTCACAAGTGCCCTTCAAGTAGAGCAAATCGTTGTTTCGATTATTTGAAGATTATTTGAGCTCACCGTGATGCCCCACTTGGGTCTAGAGTCACTGGAACGAATCACAAGGTAACGCAGAAAGCACTACCCGCGTTTCTATCCTCGTTTATTGCATCCAGTGAATTATTGAGTGAGATAGTCCCAGAACACTTGAATGGTACTGTAGGAACTCATAAACTAATGTTTATCAAATCAGTGTGAGAGTGAGATATCTTTGCAGAATCTGAGAGACCATAAACAGGCCAACTGACACAGCAACATTGTGGAGAAAATCGCCCAAATATTGCTCAACAATAACATACTGGAAATTTTTTTCATAAATGTGTCTAATTACTTCTTTAGTACACACCCCGCTCCTCAAGCTGTTTGTAATAGTGTAATTATAAGGAATATCTGCATCAGTGTATCGGCAGATCTTTTTGCACTCATTTGCCAAATCTCAGGAGCAAAATATACCAGACACGAAGAGATGAGTGATATTGTAGAGGGAAGCTTTGCCATAGTCTGCTTCCCATCAAATCAAGAACCTCAGGTAACCTGGACTAACGGTAGCCAGAAGTATCCAGAGGGGAGTCACCTTACAATATTAAAAGTATGCAACATCTGGTCACAAGACAAACCTCTGGCTATCTGAAATACGAATTTTAACTGCTAAGTCTATTTTTATCCATACTATATCAACTTATTTATTAATGTCTGACCAAAACTTTTTTCGTGTATTCAACAAAATATTGCTTCGTTTCACCTACTTTCTTTTAAAACTCTCTTTTACCGATTAAACACAGCCACAAACAATCACACACACACACACACACACACACACACACACACACACACACACACACACACACACACACACACACACACACACACACACACACACACACACAAACACACACAAGGGTAGACACTTGTAGAAGTTGCGAGAGGCTAAGTTTTAGAACCTAGTATTACTTTGGGTATTCTTTAAGGTCGCAGGTGCAGAAAAGAATTTATTGTGATAACGTTTTGCTCTTTAAAGGTTTTTATCAAATCAGTGCAATGGATGAAGGGCCAGAGAGCTGAAAACTTCCCTGGCTTTAACACATGTTTGGCGAACTCCACGAGTTAATCTTTACGGTTTTTCACAAGTATCGGTCACCCACCTCACTTACGGTACTCACTCCGTGTGAGAGAAAAGTTCAACAGATAGGAGTAGCGAGCGAGTATATGGTAACGATAGTTTGATTGCCGGCTGCTTGTTAAAGTAGGATCAGTCTAGCTCCCACTGTCCCCTCCCCCCCTTTCTCCCCACCCCGAAAGGAGACGTGTGGGGCTCCGGCCTAACAGTAATCACTCGACTCACAGCTCCCAGCACAACTGTAAGTAAAAGCCTCTGCTCCTATTCTAGTGGATATTGGTTGACCAATAATAAACTTTGTCCTTTCAGTTTTAAGCTCCACATGACACTTTTCGATAATCACCACCTTTTTTAAGTATCTTGCACTTATCATGGAGAGTGATTTCTTAAGCAGTGGGTAACCTGTCTCTCTTTCCACCTTGGAATAACAGATCGGGTAACCTGCCAACCAACGAGAAGTGCTGAAGGAGACAGACTGAAAACGGTCTTGGGACGTCACCTTATAATCTACCTACCTGATTAATTGTACAGGACACTACCCCTCATCTTTGTAGTGGTAAAGAACCTGCGTTCCTGTCATCTGGACTGACTATTCAAGGCTATAGACTCTGTGAAGAACTAGTCGTTGGGTTGTCACTCAACACCTGTGACCCCCCCCCCACATCATCAACAACGGCTATAATTTCTACAAGACGGTGTCAACCTCCACCAGACACCCCAGTTTACTTATACATATTAGCGTTGAGTTCAAATGTCATTTTTCCATATCATTTCTCATTTTTCTTTCAAGTAGGATACACCTTCATTTTTTAATGTTTTATCTTCGCATTACTAAATAATAAAGTGTTTATCTTTGTGAATTATTATTTCTTTTTCTATTCATTAATTTTCCTGAGGAGGAGCCAGCCTTGGTAATACTGTCTGAAGTTGTTACAGGGCTGAGTAAGCCTTCACACTCCGCCTACATATTGCTCAGGCGGTTTGGTTTTAAGTGAGAGATTGTCCATGTCAAGTTTCCTTCATGCCTCTGTGTCCTTGCTTTGCAAAGACTTTCATAATTCTTATGCCCAAAGTACGATTAACTAAGGAGAAAAGTAAAACTGGAAAGGAATGTGATACGTGGATATAGTGTTTACGTTAAACAAAGTGGTCAACAAAAGTCGTAATACCTTTCCTGGAGTAATTCACAATTAATCTAAACACAGTAGAGAGAGCTGTAGTTTATAAAGTCTATTTGTGTATTATCTCTGCTTGACTTGTATAAAGAAAAGTATCAGTCTCTTGTATTTATAGATATAAAAAGGCATATGACAGGGTGTAGAGGGAGGCAGTGTTGCTAGTGTATTGTTAAAGTTGTGTAACACCAGAAAGATATAAACCATAACAGTAACACCAGACATACACACAAACACACTGCTACAAAGAGTAAAAGAAGGTATACATAACATACATATATATGCTTAGTATTATGCAGAAAATCCCACAGCAAGAAATAATTAAATATGAAACATTAATAGTAGAATCAAATTTACAATGAGTGTCGTCTCCATGGTAGTCTGGCTAGACGAGTACTTCTTGTCTGGCTGCTATGTTTCCAGTGAGTCCAGGAAGTTGTGATTATAGGGCACAAATTTTTGTGTGTCCTCCCCTATAATTATACATTTTTGTATATACTGATATTAAAGACTTGTGTTATAATATCATATACAGACAGTGCTCCGTGGATTGGCTGCTCTTGAAAAGTTGAATTCCTCTCTTGAGGAAATGTTGTGTTTGGGGTTCACAACTCTCAACGTCCACCTCAGAACTTTCTTCGTTTACTGAAACATTTTTATAGCCGAGAGTGTGATGGACTGTACAGTATATTACAGTATTTTTTTTTTAAATGATGATATTTAGAAAATTATATACATATATTTTTTATTTATTTTTTCTTTGAAACATCAGTTCTTCACATCTAGTATCAGAGTTAACTTTATCATCAAACATTGTACAAAATCATAGAAGATCACTTATAAACAATCTGTTCTTAACATATGCTAAAGATTATATTATTATAAGTTTTAAGGAAAGGTAAAAAAATATAAACTACCAAAAAAGTAAGAGAATTACTTTGTTTCTACTTATCTATATTTTTCTTGATTTTTCAGAGACTGAAAGAAAGCAGGACTCGCCTGTCTGTATTTCACAGGTCTCCTGCGTTCCAATATTCTACCTGGAAAATGAAGCCAGGTCTTCCATGTGTAAAGAAAGTCAGTCTTGACGAAGACTTTTCCATTCCTCTGTCTTGTTTCGAGAACTAATTGTCTAATTTATTAAGACAGGAGATTATGATAGCTAAATATTCACTTTTCTCCTGCATGATATTATGGAAAATATTGTTTTCTTTAGGAGTCGGTGGAGTTGTTTTATAAGAGTTTTTGCTTGACTTAGAACAAACTTTCTTGGATGTAGTAGTCAGGATGCTCAGCTTTTCTGACCTGTTGGTTTATACTGGAAACTTCTTGTTCTAAAGAGCTTGGCCAGCAAATCCCTGAATATCTTAGTAGACTAGACACTGTTCTTTTGTTAACTTATTTAGTGATTGCTGAAATAGTTGTCACAAATTGATGTGCTTGAAGGCTCTCTATAAACAGTGAGCTGGTTCTTATTTTCTTGCTAGAGCTTCTTGACTATCTGACTGATATTTGTTGCTCTTCCTCAAGAATATTTTCCTTGCGCTATTTTGCTTGTTCTTTCTGTGTTACCATTTTCCGGTGTATGTTTTCTTCCATAACTCTTCCTGTTTTACCAAATTCACAAACGAACAGAAGTGATTTTTTTCTTGTCTGTAACTTTCAGGTTACAGCACAACTTTGTAAGCAGAGACCAGCAGGTCTGACATATATCACGTTGTAAGTGTTTTGATTTCGCGTTTCATTTTATTTTTTGTAATTAACTTGAGCAATAATATCAAACTGAGAAAACAGATAATATCACTATATTCTTATTAATCTGAAAGGCATGAATATTTTTCATAATATTTTTTTATTAACACATTGGCTGTCTCCCACCAAGACAGGGTGGCCCAAAAATGAAAAACTTTCATCATTCACTCCATCACTGTCTTGCCAGAGGAGCGCTTGCATTACAGTTATAAAACTGCAACATTAACACCCTTCAGGGTGTAGGCACTGTACTCTCCACCTCCAGAAGTCAAGTCCAGCCTGCCAGTTTCCCTGAATCCCTTCATAAATGTTACTTTGCTCACACTCCAACAGAATGTCAAGTCGTAAAAACCACTTGTCTCCATTCGCTCCTATGTAACACACTCACGCATGCTCTCTGGAAGTCTAAGTCCCTTGCTGACAAAACGTCCATTACCCTCCCTGCAACCCTTCCTAGACCGACTCATACCCCGCCTTCCCTCCACTACAGATTTATACATTTGGCACCCCAAACTTACCTATCACACCCTCTCTAAATGTTTCTCCCACTTTAGCATTTAGGTCCCCTACCACTATAACTCTCTCACTTGGTTCAAAAGTTCCTACACACTCGCTTAACATCTTCCAAAATCTCACTCCTCTAAACTCTTCTCTTCCCCAGGTGCATACACACTTATTATGACCCACTTTTCGCATCCGACCATTATTTTAATCCACATTATCCTTGAATTTATGCATTTATATTCCTTTTTCTCCTTCCAGAACTGATCTATGTTGCATTATATATCAATATTAAAGGTCACAAATTTTCCACCTAAACTACTTTGTACATTAGATGATATTCATTAATGGAAGTTTATCTGAGACATTAACAAGACGTGTCGGCCAGGAGACGTGTCGGCCAGGAGACGTGTCGGCCAGGAGACGTGTCGGCCAGGAGACGTGTCGGCCAGGAGACGTGTCGGCCAGGAGACGTGTCGGCCAGGAGACGTGTCGGCCAGGAGACGTGTCGGCCAGGAGACGTGTCGGCCAGGAGACGTGTCGGCCAGACTGCAAGATGCTCTCACAAAATTTTTTGTCACAAAATCAGGTATCTTGAATTATTAAATTTTGTGAAGAGTTTTTGTTTTATGTTTGTAATAGTCAATGATTTTTGTGTCACTAAAAATTTATCTCATTATGAAGATCTTTTAAATACTGTAACATGTATTTATTGAAAGGGTCATAATTATGCTTTTGTATCTGTTAAAGATTGTTACCATAATGACTAACCCAGCTGGGAAGTAATTCTTAATACTAAAGTATTTATTGAATGTATAACTTATAATGACTTTCACTGTTGGAAGAATACCTCCGAAACTACCGTAACTACTGAACTATAGTGACTTCAACCTTGTTTAGAGGAAACATGAAGACTGTTGTAGCTACTGAAGCATTGTACGCAAGTTACGTCTGCATAATAGGTTGTAGCATTTCACTGTATTTTCTTCGCTTGTAAACAAATAAGAATAACTAAAATAATCAGTTTTATATCTTTACACAAGTCTAACTTTGGTACCAGTCTGTGCTAGTGAAACAGATCAAAGCCGTACACAGCCTGTGCTAGTGAAACAGATCAAAGCAATACACAGCCTGTGCTAGTGAAACAGATCAAAGCAGTACACAGCCTGTGCTAGTGAAACAGATCAAAGCAATACACAGCCTGTGCTAGTGAAACAGATCAAAGCCGTACACAGCCTGTGCTAGTGAAACAGATCAAAGCCGTACACAGTGTTAGACAGAATTGTAAAATATATTTATGAAAAACATTGAACAATTTAAAAAATAAAAGAAATGCTTTTTGCAAAGAACAAGACTTCTAGTACTAGGGTTTCAAATGTGTATTAGAGAAAGAAATCATTGAAAAAAAAATCAGTACCGTAGACAGTAACAATGAGAGGAACTAGCCAGGTTGCAGGAATGGCTACCGAAATTGTTTTGGTGGTCAGATCGAGACTATCATGATAGTCGACTTTATTACCTGAGACTATCATGATAGTCGACTTTATTACCTGAGAATCGAAGACTAACCCAAAAGGATTCTTTCAGGTATACAGAAGTAAGATCAGGGACAAGATAGGCCCACTCAAAAGTTCCTCGGGTCAGTTCACTGACAGTGATAAGGAAATGTGTAGAATTTTTAACACATACTTCCTCTCAGTTTTTACACAGGAGGATACCAGCGATATTCCAGTAATGATAAATTATGTAGAACAGGACGATAATAAACTGTGCACTATTAGGGTCACAAGTGACATGGTCCTTAGGCAAATAGATAAATTAAAACCTAACAAATCCCCAGGCCCTGATGAACTGTATGCAAGGGTTCTAAAGGAATGTAAAGAGGAGCTTAGCACCCCTTTGGCTAATCTTTTCAACATATCACTACAAACTGGCATGGTGCCAGATAAGTGGAAAATGGCAAATGTGATACCTATTTTCAAAACAGGTGACAGGTCCTTAGCATCGAACTATAGACCAATAAGCCTAACCTCCATAGTGGGAAAATTTATGGAATCAATAATTGCCGAGGCAGTTCGTAGCCACCTTGAAAAACATAAATTAATCAACGAATCTCAGCATGGTTTTACAAAGGGGCGTTCCTGCCTTACGAATTTATTAACTTTTTTCACTAAGGTATTTGAGGAGGTAGATCATGGTAATGAATATGATATTGTGTATATGGACTTCAGTAAGGCTTTTGACAGGGTCCCACATCAGAGACTATTGAGGAAAATTAAAGCACATGGAATAGGAGGAGAAATTTTTTCCTGGATAGAGGCATGGTTGACAAATAGGCAGCAGAGAGTTTGCATAAATGGGGAGAAATCAGAGTGGGGAAGTGTCACGAGCGGTGTTCCACAGGGGTCAGTGTTGGGCCCCCTGCTTATCACAATCTACATAAACGACATAGATGAGGGCATAAAGAGCGACATCGGCAAGTTTGCCGATGACACCAAAATAGGCCGTCGAATTCTGACGAGGACATTCGAGCACTCCAGGAAGATTTGAATAGACTGATGCAGTGGTCGGAGAAGTGGCAGATGCAGTTTAATATAGACAAATGCAAAGTTCTAAATGTTGGACAGGACAATAACCATGCCACATATAAACTAAATAATGTAGATCTTAATATTACGGATTGCGAAAAAGATTTAGGAGTTCTGGTTAGCAGTAATCTGAAACCAAGACAACAGTGCATAAGTGTTCGCAATAAAGCTAATAGAATCCTTGGCTTCATATCAAGAAGCATAAATAATAGGAGTCCTCAGGTTGTTCTTCAACTCTATACATCCTTGGTTAGGCCTCATTTAGATTATGCTGCACAGTTTTGGTCACCGTATTACAGAATGGATATAAATTCTCTGGAAAATGTACAAAGGAGGATGACAAAGTTGATCCCATGTATCAGAAACCTTCCCTATGAGGATAGACTAAGGGCCCTGAAACTGCACTCTCTAGAAAGACGTAGAATTAGGGGGGGATATGATTGAGGTGTATAAATGGAAGACAGGAATAAATAAAGGGGATGTAAATAGTGTGCTGAAAATATCTAGCCTAGACAGGACTCGCAGCAATGGTTTTAAGTTGGAAAAATTCAGATTCAGGAAGGATATAGGAAAGTACTGGTTTGGTAATAGAGTTGTGGATGAGTGGAACAAACTCCCAAGTACCGTTATAGAGGCCAGAACGTTGTGTAGCTTTAAAAATAGGTTGGATAAATACATGAGTGGATGTGGGTGGGTGTGAGTTAGACCTGATAGCTTGTGCTACCAGGTCGGTTGCCGTGTTCCTCCCTTAAGTCAATGTGACCTGACCTGACTAGGTTGGGTGCATTGGCTTAAGCCGGTAGGAGACTTGGACCTGCCTCGCATGGGCCAGTAGGCCTTCTGCAGTGTTCCTTCGTTCTTATGTTCTTATGTTCAAGGTTTTTTGTGTATTACAGTAAGTACACTAACACAAAAGGCAAGTACAGTAACATAACAGTAACATAACACAGTAACA
>NW_027201207.1:0-12767 GCF_038502225.1 Cherax quadricarinatus
CAGACAGTCAGACTGCTGGACACTGTCAACAAAGGAACCAGGCAGTCCTGCTGGACACTGTCAACAAAGGATCCAGACAGTCCTGCTGGACACTGTCAACAAAGGAACAAGACAGTTCTGCTGGACACTGTCAACAAAGGAACCAGACAGTCCTGCAGGACACCGTCAACAAAGGAACCAGACAGTTCTGCTGGACACTTTCAACAAAGGAACCTGACAGTCCTGCTAGACACTGTCAACAAAGGAACCAGACAGTTCTGCTGGACACTGTCAACAAAGGAACCAGACAGTTCTGCTGGACACTGTCAACAAAGGAACCAGACAGTTCTGCTGGACACTGTCAACAAAGGAACCAGACGGTTCTGCTGGACACCGTGAACAAAGGAACCAGAGTTTCCTGCTGGACAATGTCAACACAGGAACCAGACAGTCCTGCTGGACACTGTCAACAAAGGAACCAGACAGTCCTGCTGGACACTGTCAACAAAGGAACCAAAGGAACCAGACAGTCCTGCTGGACACTGTCAACAAAGGAACCAGACAGTTCTGCTGGACACTGTCAACAAAGGAACCAGAGAGTTCTGCTGGACACTGTCAACAAAGGAACCAGACAGTTCTGCTGGACACTGTCAACAAAGGAACCAGACAGTTCTGCTGGACACTGTCAACACAGGAACCAGACAGTTCTGCTAGGGACACTGTCAACAGACAGTTCTGCTTGACACTGTCAACAAAGGAACCAGACCGTTCTGCTGGACACTGTCAAGAAAGGAACCAGGCAGTTCTGCTGGACACTGTCAACAAAAGAACCAGACAGTTCTGCTGGACACTGTCAACAAAGGAACCAGACAGTTCTGCTGGACACTGACAACAAAGGAACCAAACAGTTCTGCTGGACACTGTCAACAAAGGAACCAGACAGTCCTGCTGGACACTGTCAACAAAGGAACAAGACAGTCCTGCTGTACACTGTCAACAAAGGAACTGGACACTGTCATCAAAGGAATCAGACAGTTCTGCTGGACACTGTCAACAAAGGAACCAGACAGTCTTGCTGGACACTGTCAACAAAGGAACCAGACAGTTCTGCTGGACACTGTCAACAAAGGAACCAGACAGTTCTGCTGGACACTGTCAACAAAGGAACCAGACAGTTCTGCTGGACACTGTCAACAAAGGAACCAGACAGTTCTGCTGGACACTGTCAACAAAGGAACCGGACAGTCCCGCTAGACACTGTCAACAAAGGAACCACACAGTTCTGCTGGACACTGTCAACAAAGGAACCAGACAGTCCTGCTGGACACTGTCAACAAAGGATCCAGACTTTGCTGCTGGACACTGTCAATAAAGGAACCAGACAGTTCTACTGGACGCTGTCAATAAAGGAAGCAGACAGTTCTCCTTGACACTGTCAACAAAGGAACCAGACAGTCCTGCAGGACACTGTCATCAAAGGAACCAGTCCTGCAGGACACTGTCATCAAAGGAACCAGACAGTTCTGCTGGACACTGTCATCAAAGGAACCAGACAGTTCTGCTGGACACTGTCAACAAAGGAACCAGACAGTTCTGCTGGACACTGTCAATAAAGGAACCAGACAGTTCTGCTGGACACTGTCAACAAAGGAAACAGACTTTCCTGCCGGACACTGTCAACAAAGAAACCAGACAGTTCTGCTGGACACTGTCATCAAAGGAACCAGACAGTTTTGCTGGACACTGTCAACAAAGGAACCAGACAGTTCTGCTGGACACTGTCAACAAAGGAACCAGACAGTTCTGCTGGACACTGAAAACAAAGGAACCAGACAGACCAGCTGGACACTGTCAGCAAAGGAACCAGACAGTCCTGCTGGACCCTGTCAACAAAAGAACCAGAGAGTTCTGCTGGACACTGTCAACAAAGGAACCAGACAGTTCTGCTGGACACTGTCAACAAAGGAAGCAGACAGTTCTGCTGGACACTGTCAACAAAGGAACCAGACAGTTCTGCTTGACACTGTCAAGAAAGGAACCAGACAGTCCTGCTGGACACTGTCAACAAAGGAACCAGACAGTCCTGCTTGACACTGTCAACAAAGGAACCAGACAGGTCTGCTGGACACTGTCAACAAAGGAACCAGACTTTCTTGCTGGTAACAGTCAACAAAGGATCCAGACTTTGCTGCTGGACACTGTCAATAAACTAACCAGACAGTTCTACTGGACACTGTCAACAAAGGAACCAGACAGTTCTGCTGGACACTGTCAACAAAGGATCCAGACAGTCTTGCTGGACACTGTCAACAAAGGATCCAGACAGTCTTGCTGGACACTGTCAACATAGGAACCAGACAGTTCTCCTGGATGCTGTCAAGAAAGGAACCAGACAGTCCTGCAGGACACTGTCAACAAAGGAACCCAGTCCTGCTGGATAATGTCAACAAAGGAAGCAGACAGTCTTGCTGGACACTGTCAACAAAGGAACCAGACAGTTCTGCTGGACACTGTCAACAAAGGAACCAGACAGTTCTGCTGGACACTGTCAAGAAAGGAACCAGACAGTCCTGCTGGACACTGTCAACAAAGGAACCAGACAGTCCTGCTGGACACTGTCAACAAAGGAACCAGACAGTCCTGCTGGACACTGTCAACAAAGGAACCAGACAGTCTTGCTGGACACTGTCAACAAAGGAACCAGACAGTCCTGCTGGACACTGTCAACAAAGGAACCAGACAGTTCTGCTGGACACTGTCAACAAAGGAACCAGACAGTTCTGCTGGACACTGTCAACAAAGGAACCAGACAGTTCTGCTGGACACTCAACAAGGGAACCAGACAGTTCTGCTTAACACTGTCAACAAAGGAACCAGACAGTTCTGCTGGACACTGTCAACAAAGGAACCAGACAGTTCTGCTTGGCACTGTCAACAAAGGAACCAGACAGTTCTGCTGGACACTGTCAACAAAGGAACCAGACAGTTCTGCTGGACATTGTCAACAAAGGATCCAGACAGTTCTGCAGGACACTGTCAACAAAGGAACCAGACAGTCCTGCTGGACACTGTCAACAAAGGAAGCAGACAGACTTGCTGGACACTGTCAACAAAGGAACCAGACAGTCCTGCTGGACACTGTCAACATAGGAACCAGACAGTCCTGCTGGACACTTTCAAAAAAGGATCCAGACAGTTCTGCTGGACACTGTCAACAAAGGAACAATGAAACCAGACAGTTCTGCTGGACACTTTCAACAAAGAAACCAGACAGTTCTGCTTGACACTGTCAACAAAGGAACCAGACAGTTCTGCTGGACACTGTCAACAAAGGAACCAGACAGTTCTGCTGGACACTGTCAACAAAGGAACCAGACAGTCCTGCTGGACACTGTCAACAAAGGAACCAGACAGTTCTGCTGGACACTGTCAACAAAGGAACCAGACAGTTCTGCTGGACACTGTCAACAAAGGAACCAGACAGTTCTGCAGGACACTGTCAACAAAGGAACCAGACAGTCCTGCTGGACACTGTCAACAAAGGAAGCAGACAGTCTTGCTGGACACTGTCAACAAAGGAACCAGACAGTCCTCCTGGACAATGTCAACAAAGGAACCAGACAGTCTTGCTGGACACTGTCAACATAGGAACCAGACAGTCCTGCTGGACACTGTCAACTAAGGAACCAGACAGTTCTCCCGGACACTACCAACAAAGGAACCAGACAGTTCTGCTGGACACTGTCAACAAAGGAACCAGAGAGTCCTGCTGGACACTGTCAACAAAGGAACCAGACTTTCTTGCTGGTAACAGTCAACAAAGGAACCAGACAGGTCTGCTGGACACTGTCAACAAAGGAACCAGACAGTTCTTCTGGACACTGTCAACAAAGGAACCAGACAGTTCTGCTTCACACTGTTAACAAAGGCAGCAGGCATTTCTGCTTGACACTGTCAACAACGGAACCAGACAGTTCTGCTGGACACTGTCAACAAAGGAACGAGATAGTTCTGCTGGACACTGTAAACAAAGAAACCAGACAGTTCTGCTTGACACTGTCAACAAAGGAAGCAGACAGTTCTGCTTGACACTGTCAACAAAGGAAATAGACAGTTCTGCCGGACACTACTAACAAAGGAACCAGACAGTTCTGCTGGACACTGTCAACAAAGGAACCAGACAGTTCTTCTGGACACTGTCAACAAAGGAACCAGACAGTTCTGCAGGACACTGTCAACAAAGGAACCAGACAGTTCTGCTTGACACTGTCAACAACGGAAGCAGACAGTTCTGCTTGAAACTGTCAACAAAGGAACCAGACAGTTTTGCTGGACACTGTCAACAAAGGAACCAGACAGTTCTGCAGGACACTGTCAACAAAGGAAACAGATAGTTCTGCAGGACACTGTCAACAAAGGAACCACACAATCCTGCTGGACACTGTCACCAAAGGAAGCAGACAGTCTTGCTGGACACTGTCAACAAACGAACCATGCAGTCCTGCTGGACACTGTCAACAAAGGAACCAGACAGTCCTGCTGGACACTGTCAAAAAAGGAACCAGACAGTGTTGCTGGACACTGTCAACAAAGGAACCAGACAGTTCTGCTGGACACTGTCAACAAAGGAACCAGACAGTTCTGCTGGACACTGTCAACAAAGGAACCAGACAGTTCTGCTGGACACTGTCAACAAAGGAACCAGACAGTCTTGCTGGACACTGTCAACAAAGGAACCAGACAGTCCTCCTGGACACTGTCAACAAAGGAACCAGACAGTCCTGCTGGACACTGTCAACAAAGGAACCAGACAGTCTTGCTGGACACTGTCAACATAGGAACCAGACAGTCCTCCTGGACACTGTCAACAAAGGAACCAGACCGTCCTCTTTTACACTGTCAACATAGGAACCAGACAGTCCTGCTGGACACTGTCAACAAAGGAAGCAGACAGTCTTGCTGGACACTGTCAACAAAGGAACCAGACAGTGTTGCTGGACACTCTCAACATAGGAACCAGACAGTCCTGCTGGACACTGTCAACAAAGGAACCAGACAGTTCTGCTGGACACTGTCAACAAAGGAACCAGACAGTTCTGCAGGACACTGTCAACAAAGGAACCAGACAGTTCTGCTTGACACTCTCAACAACGGAAGCAGACAGTTCTGCTTGAAACTGTCAACAAAGGAACCAGACAGTTTTGCTGGACACTGTCAACAAAGGAACCAGACAGTTCTGCAGGACACTGTCAACAAAGGAAACAGACAGTTCTGCAGGACACTGTCAACAAAGGAACCAGACAGTCCTGCTGGACACTGTCACCAAAGGAAGCAGACAGTCTTGCTGGACACTGTCAACAAAGGAACCAGACAGTCTTGCTGGACACTGTCGACATAGGAACCAGACCTTCATGCTGGACACTTTCAAAAAAGGAACCAGACAGTGTTGCTGGACACTGTCAACAAAGGAACCAGACAGTTCTGCTGGACACTGTCAACAAATGAACCAGACAGTTCTGCTTGACACTGTCAACAAAGGAAGCAGACAGTTCTGCTTGACGCTCTCAACAAAGGAACCAGACAGTTCTGCCGGACACTATCAACAAAGGAACCAGACAGCTCTGCTGGACACTGTCAACAAAGGAACCAGAGAGTCCTGCTGGACACTGTCAACAAAGGAACCAGACAGTCCTGCTTGACACTGTCAACATAGGAACCAGACAGTCTTGCTGGACACTGTCAACAAAGGAACCAGACAGTCCTGCTGGACACTGTCAACAAATGAACCAGACAGTCCTCCTGAACACTGTCAACATAGGAACCAGACAGTCATGCTGGACACTGTCAACTTAGGAACCAGACAGTCCTGCTGGACACTGTCAACAAAGGAACCAGACAGTTCTGCTGGACACTGTCAACAAAGGAACCAGACAGACCAGCTGGATAATGTTAACAAAGGAAGCAGACTGTCTTGCTGGACACTGTCAACATAGTAACCAGACAGTCCTGCTGGACACTGTCAACAAAGGAACCAGACAGTTCTGCTTAACACTGTCAACAAAGGAACCAGACAGTTCTGCTGGACACTGTCAACAAAGGAACCAGACAGTTCTGCTTGACACTGTCAACAAAGGAAGCAGAGAGTTCTGCTTGACACTGTCAACAAAGGAACCAGACTGTTCTGCTGGACACTGTCAACAAAGGAACCAGACAGTTCTGCTGGACACTGTCAACAAAGGAACCAGACAGTTCTGCAGGACACTGTCAACAAAGGAACCAGACAGTCCTGCTGGACACTGTCAACAAAGGAAGCAGACAGTCTTGCTGGACACTGTCAACAAAGGAACCAGACAGTCTTGCTGGACACTGTCAACATAGGAACCAGACAGTCCTGCTGGACACTGTCAACAAAGGAAGCAGACAGTCTTGCTGGACACTGTCAACAAAGGAACCAGACAGTCTTGCTGGACACTGTCAACATAGGAACCAGACGGTCCTGCTGGACACTTTCAAAAAGTGGAACCAGACAGTTCTGCTGGACACTGTCAACAAAGGAACCAGAAAGTTCTGCTGGACACTGTCAACAAAGAAACCAGATAGTTGTGCTTGACACTGTCAACAAAGAAAGCAGACAGTTCTGCTTGACACTGTCAACAAAGGAACCAGACAGTACTGCCGGACACTACCAACAAAGGAACCAGACAGTTCTGCTGGACACTGTCAACAAAGGAACCAGACAGTCCTGCAGGACACTGTCAACAAAGGAACCAGACGGTTCTGCTGGACACTGTCAACAAAGGAACTGGACAGTTCTGCTGGACACTGTCAACAAACGAACCAGACAGTTCTGCAGGACACTGCCAACAAAGGAACCAGTCAGTCCTGCTGGACACTGTCAACAAAGGAAGCAGGCAGTCTTGCTAAACACTGTCAACAAAGGAACCAGACAGTCGCCAAGGACAATGTCAACAAAGGAACCAGACAGTCTTGCTGGACACTGTCAACATAGGAACCAGACAGTACTGCTGGACACTGTCAACTAAGGAACCAGACAGTCCTGCTTGACACTGTCAACAAAGGAACCAGACAGTCCTGCTGGACACTGTCAACAAAGGAATCAGACAGTCTTGCTGGACACTGTCAACATAGGAACCAGACAGTCCTGCTGCACACTGTCAACAAAGAAACCAGATAGTTTTGCTTGACACTGTCAACAAAGGAAGCAGACAGTTCTGCTTGACACTGTCAACAAAGGAACCGGACAGTACTGCCGGACACTACCAACAAAGGAACCACACAGTTCTGCTGGACACTGTCAACAAAGGAACCAGACAGTCCAGCAGGACACTGTCAACAAAGGAACCAGACAGTTCTGCTGGACACTGTCAACAAAGGAACCAGACAGTTCTGCTGGACACTGTCAACAAAGGAACCAGACAGTTCTGCTTGACACTGTAAACAAAGGAAGCAGACAGTTCTGCTGGACACTGTCAACAAAGGAACCAGACAGTCTTGCTGGACACTGTCAACATAGGAACCAAACAGTCCTGCTGGACACTTTCAAAAAAGGAACCAGACAGTGTTGCTGGACACTGTCAACAAAGGAACCAGACAGTTCTGCTGGACATTGTCAACAAAGGAACCAGACAGTTCTGCTGGACACTGTCAAGAAAGGAACCAGACAGTCCTGCTGGACACTGTCAACAAAGGAACCAGACAGTCCTGCTTGACACTGTCAACAAAGGATGCAGACAGTTCTGCTGGACACTGTCAAGAAAGGAACCAGACAGTTCTGCTGGACACTGAAAACAAAGGAACCAGACAGACCTGCTGGACACTGTCAACAAAGGAACCAGACAGTCCTGCTGGACACTGTCAACAAAAGAACCAGACAGTTCTGCTGGACACTGTCAACAAAGGAACCAGACAGTTCTGCTGGACACTGTCAACAAAGGAAGCAGACAGTTCTGCTGGACACTGTCAACAAAGGAAGCAGAGAGTTCTGCTTGACACTGTCAACAAAGGAACCAGACAGTTCTGCTGGACACTCAACAAAGGAACCAGACAGTTCTGCTGGACCCTGTCAACAAAGGAACCAGACAGTTCTGCAGGACACTGTCAACAAATTAACCAGACAGTCCTGCTGGACACTGTCAACAAAGGAAGCAGACAGTCTTCCTGGACACTGTCAACAAAGGAACCAGACAGTCTTGCTGGACACTGTCAACAGACAGGAATCAGACAGTTCTGCTGCACACTGTCAACAAACGAACCAGACAGTTCTTCTGGACACTGTCAACAAAGGAAACCAGAGACACTGTCAACAAAGAACCAGACAGTTCTGCTGCTGGACACTGTCAACAAAGGAACAGACAGACACTGTCAACAAAGGAACGAGATAGTTCTGCTGGACACTGTCAACAAAGGAACCAGACAGTTCTGCTGGACACTGTCAACAAAGGAACCAGACAGTTCTGCTGGACACTGTCAACAAAGGAACCAGACAGTTCTGCTCAACAACGGAAGGACACTGTAAACAAAGGAACCAGACTATCCTGCTGGACACTGTTAACAAAGGAACCAGACAGTTCTGCTGGACACTGCTAACAAAGGAACCAGACAGTTCTGCAGGAACTGTCAACAAAGACAGTCCTGCTGGACACTGTCAACAAAGGAACCAGACAAAGGAACCAGACAGTTCTGCTTGACACTGTAAACAAAGGAAGCAGACAGTTCTGCTGGACACTGTCAACAAAGGAACCAGACAGTTCTGTTGGACACTGTCAACAAAGGAACCAGAGAGTTCTGCTGGACACTCTCAACAAAGGAACCAAACAGTCCTACAGGACACTGTCAACAAAGGAACCAAACTGTCCTGCTGGACACTCTCAACAAAGGAACCAGACAGTTCTGCTGGACACTGTCAACAAATGAACCAGACAGTTCTGCAGGACACTGTCAACAAAGGAACCAGACAGTCCTGCTGGACACTGTCAACAAAGGAAGCAGACAGTCTTGTTGGACACTGTCAACAAAGGAACCAGACAGTCCTCCTGAACAATGTCAACAAAGGAACCAGACAGTCTTGCTGGACACTGTCAACAAAGGAGGAACCAGACAGTCCTGCTGGACACTGTCAACAAAGGAACCAGACAGGAAGGAACCAGACAGTCTTGCTGGACACTGTCAACATAGGAACCAGACAGTCCTGCTGGACACTGTCAACTAAGGAACCAGACAGTTCTGCTGGACACTGTCAACAAAGGAACCAGACAGTTCTGCTGGACACTGTCAACAAAGGAACCAGACAGTTCTGCTGGACACTGTCAACAAAGGAAGCAGACAGTTCTGCTTGACACTGTCAACAAAGGAACCAGACAGTTCTGCTGGACACTGTCAACAAAGGAACCAGACAGTTCTGCTGGACACTGTCAACAAAGGAACCAGACAGTTCTGCAGGACACTGTCAACAAAGGAACCAGACAGTCCTGCTGGACACTGTCAACAAAGGAACCAGACAGTCTTGCTGGACACTGTCAACAAAGGAACCAGACAGTCTTGCTGGACACTGTCAACATAGGAACCAGACAGTCCTGCTGGACACTGTCAACAAAGGAAGCAGACAGTCTTGCTGGACACTGTCAACAAAGGAACCAGACAGTCTTGCTGGACACTGTCAACATAGGAACCAGACGGTCCTGCTGGACACTTTCAAAAAGTGGAACCAGACAGTTCTGCTGGACACTGTCAACAAAGGAACCAGAAAGTTCTGCTGGACACTGTCAACAAAGAAACCGGACAGTTCTGCTTGACACTGTCAACAAAGGAAGCAGACAGTTCTGCTTGACACTGTCAACAAAGGAACCAGACAGTTCTGCAG
The DNA here is from genome assembly GCF_038502225.1 of Cherax quadricarinatus. Classification (NCBI taxonomy): domain Eukaryota; kingdom Metazoa; phylum Arthropoda; class Malacostraca; order Decapoda; family Parastacidae; genus Cherax; species Cherax quadricarinatus. The sequence continues at coordinate 9,860 of NW_027201207.1, forward strand.
GACACTGTCAACAAAGGAACCAGACAGTTCTGCAGGACACTGTCAACAAAGGAACCAGACAGTCCTGCAGGACACTGTCAACAAAGGAACCAGACAGTTCTGCTGGACACTGTCAACAAAGGAACCAGACAGTTCTGCTGGACACTGTCAACAAAGGAACCAGACAGTTCTGCAGGACACTGTCAACAAAGGAACCAGACAGTCCTGCTGGACACTGTCAACAAAGGAAGCAGACAGTCTTGCTAAACACTGTCAACAAAGGAACCAGACAGTCCTCCTGGACAATGTCAACAAAGGAACCAGACAGTCTTGCTGGACACTGTCAACATAGGAACCAGACAGTCCTGCTGGACACTGTCAACTAAGGAACCAGACAGTCCTGCTTGACACTGTCAACAAAGGAACCAGACAGTCCTGCTGGACACTGTCAACAAAGGAACCAGACAGTCTTGCTGGACACTGTCAACAAAGGAACCAGACAGTCCTGCTGGACACTGTCAACAAAGGAACCAGACAGTTCTGCTGGACACTGTCAACAAAGGAAGCAGACAGTTCTGCTGGACACTGTCAACAAAGGAACCAGACAGTTCTGCTGGACACTGTCAACAAAGGAACCAGACAGTTCTGCTGGACACTGTCAACAAAGGAACCAGACAGTTCTGCAGGACACTGTCAACAAAGGAACCAGACAGTTCTGCTGGACACTGTCAACAAAGGAACCAGACAGTTCTGCTGGACACTGTCAACAAAGGAACCAGACAGTTCTGCAGGACACTGTCAACAAAGGAACCAGACAGTCCTGCTGGACACTGTCAACAAAGGAAGCAGACAGTCTTGCTGGACACTGTCAACAAAGGAACCAGACAGTCCTGCTGGACACTGTCAACAAAGGAACCAGACAGTCTTGCTGGACACTGTCAACATAGGAACCAGACAGTCCTGCTGGACACTGTCAACAAAGGAACCAGACAGTCCTGCTGGACACTGTCAACAAAGGAACCAGACAGTCTTGCTGGACACTGTCAACATAGGAACCAGACAGTCCTGCTGGACACTGTCAACAAAGGAACCAGACAGTCCTGCTGGACACTGTCAACAAAGGAAGCAGACAGTCTTGCTGGACACTGTCAACAAAGGAACCAGACAGTCCTGCTGGACACTGTCAACAAAGGAACCAGACAGTTCTGCTGGACACTGTCAACAAAGGAACCAGACAGTTCTGCTGGACACTGTCAACAAAGGAACCAGACAGTTCTGCTGGACACTGTCAACAAAGGAACCAGACAGTTCTGCTGGACACTGTCAACAAAGGAACCAGACAGTTCTGCTGGACACTGTCAACAAAGGAACCAGACAGTTCTGCAGGACACTGTCAACAAAGGAACCAGACAGTCTTGCTGGTCACTGTAAACAAAGGAAGCAGACAGTTGCTGCTGTCAACAAAGGAACCAGACACTGTCAACAAAGGAACCAGACAGTTTGCTGGACACTGTCAACAAAGGAACCAGACAGTCCTGCTGGACACTGTCAACATAGGAACCAGACAGTCATGCTGGACACTGTCAACTTAGGAACCAGACAGTCCTGCTGGACACTGTCAAAAAAGGAACCAGACAGACCTGCTGGATAATGTTAACAAAGGAAGCAGACAGTTCTGCTTAACACTGTCAACAAAGGAACCAGACAGTTCTGCTGGACACTGTCATCAAAGGAACCAGACAGTGTTGCTGGACACTGTCAACATAGGAACCAGACAGTCCTGTTGGACACTGTCAACAAAGGAACCAGACAGTTCTGCTGGACACTGTCAACAAAGGAAGCAGGCAGTCTCAACTGACTGTTCTGCTGGACACTGTCAACAAACGAACCAGACAGTTCTGCAGGACACTGTCAACAAAGGAACCAGACAGTACTGCTGGACACTGTCAACAAAGGAACCAGACAGTCCTGCTGGACACTGTCAACAAAAGAACCAGACAGTTCTGCTTAACACTGTCAACAAAGGAAGCAGACAGTCTTGCTGGACACTGTCAACAAAGGAACCAGACAGTCCTGCTGGACACTGTCAACAAAGGAACCAGACAGTCCTGCTGGACACTGTCAACAAAGGAACCAGACAGTTCTGCTGGACACTGTCAACAAAGGAACCAGAGAGTCCTGCTGGACACTGTCATCAAAGGAACCAGACAGTCCTGCAGGACACTGTCATCAAAGGAATCAGACAGTTCTGCTGGACACTGTCAACAAAGGAACCAGACAGTCTTGCTGGACACTGTCAACATAGGAACCAGACAGTCCTGCTGGACACTGTCAACAAAGGAACCAGACAGTTCTGCTGGACACTGTCAACAAAGGAACCAGACAGTTCTGCTGGACACTGTCAACAAAGGAACCAGACAGTTCTGCTTGACACTGTCAACAAAGGAAGCAGAGAGTTCTGCTTGACACTGTCAACAAAGGAACCAGACAGTTCTGCTGGACACTGTCAACAAAGGAACCAGACAGTTCTGCTGGACACTGTCAACAAAGGAACCAGACAGTTCTGCAGGACACTGTCAACAAAGGAACCAGACAGTCCTGCTGGACACTGTCAACAAAGGAAGCAGACAGTCTTGCTGGACACTGTCAACAAAGGAACCAGACAGTCTTGCTGGACACTGTCAACATAGGAACCAGACAGTCCTGCTGGACACTTTCAAAAAAGGAACCAGACAGTTCTGCTGGACACTGTCAACAAAGGAACCAGACAGTTCTGCTGGACACTGTCAACAAAGGAACCAGACAGTTCTGCTTGACACTGTCAACAAAGGAAGCAGACAGTTCTGCTTGACGCTCTCAACAAAGGAACCAGACAGTTCTGCCGGACACTATCAACAAAGGAACCAGACAGCTCTGCTGGACACTGTCA